>NC_091940.1:29736874-30036874 GCF_041260155.1 Ptychodera flava
TTACTTGTTGTCTTACATTGCAGCTTAGATACAGGCCTGAACGGTTAATTTAATTTTACGATACTCTTTTATGATTCAAAAGAATCTCTACAGATCTCGTAACAACCCCTAGTGTGTCGTATTGTAGGCCCTTTATTGTCAACTTTTACAAAAATATAAAATCTGAAAAACAACGCTCTCTTCATCAAGAAGTCAAGAAGCCAATTCTATCGCAAGGAGCCAATGGTTCGCCCTGACAATAAAGATCAGATTTTGAAGAAAAGCACAATGAATAACGTTCCCGATGAAGGAACGATAGGATGATAGCTAGATTAAGAAAACTGATAAAGACAGAAATGTTTGATTGAACAACCCACGCAGCTTCCCATTCTGTTATCAGTCCAGCAAATCTCTGACAATGTATGTTCTGCCTGTGCCTTGACAGTGCCCTTTTAAGTAATCACACGATGAGAGATACAGCCATGCTCGGTAATTAAATAATATTTCTCCATTCTATATTAGACACCGCCCGAGGCATACAGACGCTGAAAAATTACCAACATCGGCCAGTCAATCTTTCGTGCCGTCATAATGAGACTCACTGTATGTATTCAACATCTTGACTTATTGAAAAAAGGAGACTTCTGAACAGAATATAATAGAAGCCACTATTCTCTCGTTCTCTCTTCCACCGTCTGTCTGTCTGCCTGTCTCTGACTTTCTTTCTTAGTGTCTCTGTCGATCTCTCTTCTCTTACCATATTACCCCTTTCATCTAAGTGCCATACACTCTTGAAAGCTTGCGCTCCTTGTTCTGTCTGCCTGTCCAAGCTCGCGCGTCTATGTTTTTCTCTTTCTGGCGTAGATTTGTTGACTACCTCTGTCTCCTATATTTCTCCCTTTCTTCTTTGTCTTTTTACTGTAATTCAGTTCCCCTCATTCTATCTATCTATCTATCTATCTATCTATCTATCTATCTATCTATCTATCTATCTATCTATCTATCTATCTATCTATCTATCTGTCTGTCTGTCTGTCTGCCTGTCTGTCTGCCTGTCTCTCTGTCTATCTGTACACGTGCCTGTTTTCATTTGATGATCGCAGCGCATTTTGTTTGAACAACACAGACCGCCTACACGGCATCGGATCCACGACAACTTAAGCTATACGAATGTTCAAATAATCAATGAACTTTCTCCTTTAAAGCGGAAAGGCCCGTGGCGAGGGATAACATAGAAAGTGATACGAACTCAAAAGTGTGAAGCACCGGAAAGTCAATGACGTCCAGACGTCATTTCTGGCCCTCGTGACGTTTAACAGCCTACGGGGAGGACTTCTAGCCTCGTTCAGATTCAAAGATAAGAACAAAACGAATGAAAACAATCTGGTCAAGACTAATTGATCATTGCAATGCCATTCGATATATACAGGCATTGATAGGTGATCTTAAACTTGAAGGGCAAAGCGAATGGCAAATCTGATATGAATAGATATTGGTGAGTGTATCTGATGACCTTCAATGCTCCGTATGAATTGAAATTTTGCGTCAAAAGGTTTTATTCGGAACCTGTGAAGACGACGTGTTTCCTTCCTTACTCGCGACACGTGACAACCTTAGCCACTGAAATAACAAGAACTGGTTTACACGGCAACTTTGAAGGATGGAAGTTGACATAACTTGCTAGTCATAAATTTGTAAATGTGTGGAAAACTTAAATTGTTGACATTGGGATCTGACAGTGCAGAAGATAGTCGACGATTTCTCTGAGTTTTTGTGACCTTGAAGTTAGAGGTGAATTATTAGCCCATGAGAAGTTTAAAAGTCTAGGCTGTGAATTTAAACGTAAGTCTGGTAGTCGGCTTCACTGGCGGCAAGAGGCATATCGAATGGACCCGATACACTGATGTCATTCGACGCCTCGAACGGAGCAAAGTACGTTTCCAGTGTTTTACCGCGATATCAATGATTTTTACCGGATGAAAGAAATGTGCAAACAAAGGCACTCATAAACGCTACCACGCACACAGCAAAATTCACAGTGCGCCGCCCTGAAAAGGCTTATGTGCAGCATCTCGGAAGCTGTTATCCAATTGGTTGGCTGTATCTTACCGCTATAATTGAATAATACAAATAGACTCTCTAAGTTGCTGTGAATAGCAACAATCGACCAATCAGATATAACCTTCCGAGCACGCTGCACATCAGCAGAAGTCCAGAAACGCGAGATGCATGGCGATGTGACTGTAACAGATAGGTATTGCGCGTGCAGCCATGATGTCGTTTTAGAAGTAAGTGCATTCTTTACAGCTTCTTGCCGTTTTTTTCCGAACGTGGCCAGCAGAGAGTCGTAATAATGAATAACTGTGAGTTTAACGCTTCGTTTCATGGCATTTTACGAGCTTGTATGGGATCAGTTTATTCTCTCATCCGCTTAGTTTTATTAGTCATGTGACCATGGTAATCATTCGCGTCACCTTTGGGACGCCGCTTTTAAGACGGCAAAGAGGTTAAGGGAACTGAAATGAACAATATTTTAAGTGGGCTTAAGGACACCAAGTTAAGGGAACTGAATGAACAATATTTGACCGTTTATTTTTCTGGTTGATTCAGAATTCGCTATTTTTGGAATATATTTTGTTTCTCATCTACCTACACTCTACCGCATTTATATCTGTCTTGTTGCGTTTAACAATCTGTCTCAATTGACAGCAATTAAAAAAAATCTTGCACTACATGATGAGTAAAGTGTCTACCCTTGGGGGTTAATCAGGGGGGTAATCAAAGTAGCACGTAAGGGATCATATTTTAAATCAGCGCGCCCTTTTTTATATATTAAATTGCAGTATATGTGCTTGCGATCATTTTATGGTGTCATTTCTTCGATGATGTTGGCCAGAGCCGTAAAGTCATGATCATTTTTCATTTCAGATTTTGGTGGTTTCGGCCCGGTATGATCGGATCACAGACCAGGACGTCCTAGGCAACAACTTACTTTCAATCTTTTAATTTCAATCCAGAAAACGCCACTGTCGAATACATAAGCAGTGTCGATTTCACTGCGTGAGAAATAGAACAACCAAATACTTTCAAACAGGTATGGCAACAACAAAAATCAAACAAACAAATCGAGTGTGCACCATACTTTCAATCGATTTTCAAGTGGCGGAACGTTCGAAGAGATAAGACAATTTCAAAAGCGAGATGAACGTTCAGCCAATTCGGTTTATGGAGCTCTTCGGCTCCTCGGGGAACAATAGTGAATATTTTAAAAGCGTTTATTGAGATTAATTCTAAGCAACCAGATAATGTGGATTTTGTTTTATATCGGAATCGAGTAGTAGACACTCTTTGCTATCAGCGGTTATCAAAATACAGTGCGTGTAAAACAAATTATTCCATTTTGGTCGACTTTCGTGGAAATTCTCAAGTAACAAGCGTTTTTAAATATTAAATTGCGCACTTACTTTTCTCCTTGTATGCTATGCTGTGCTCTGGGGAAACTAGTTTCGCCCATGATGTTTGTCAATTTTATTTCTTCTGGTTTCAACTTGTCTCCTCATGTCCATGCGTGCGAAAATGTCGATCATTGCATTACAGTATGACAGATTTCATGGTCTGAAAATTGTCCTTGTTTTATCTCAAAGCTTGACAGCGAGCTCTTTGAAGAGATTTGTACATTTGTGGCAACGCTGCATCGGATTGGCGGGAGAAGAAAAATTTTCTAATTTTAGCATCAGGGGCTGCTGTCACTCTAACCTCTAAATGATAATGTTGTTCAAAATACCTAGAAATTGTTTAATGTAAAAAACACACATTTTGGTCAAAATGTCTCGAATTTATCGGCCTGTCTGCTGCTCGAGGGTTATGACGTTCTAGTCTTTTAAATCACGAAAAAGCAACGTTAAGCATATGTGCGTTGCATAGCCAACGTTGTACGAAATACCTCTCCATGTCGATAAATTCAGAGGGGCAAAATGTTCAGAGCTGTTATTCAATGCTATTTCGTAATGAACAAGAAAAACACGCGAATGCTATGAACGTTTGCTTTGTGTTTCAGATCTCTCAAAAAGTAGTTCATATTCTTGTAAGATGTGAAAGAACCGACGTAGACGTGTTTTGAACTCAGGTCAGTTGGGTTAGCAAAACCTCTTTTCTCGCAATGTTAACGTTGAGATCAAAAACACTTCGAAATTTATTCTTTTATACGAAAAAGTTATATTCGCTGGTAAACCGACATTCATTTTTCATACCCCCCTCCCACGCCATTTTGGAATCGCTAGCGAAGAAAGTGTGGAGCCGAGCGTGATTATTTCGAAAACAAATATCTTCTGTTATCTTTAATTCACGAAACATACGCACATCGTGTCTGATTGATGTCTTGTACACTGATTGTTGAGATACAGAAACAGATTGTCCGCCATTTCTCAAAGTGTTGCTGCATTCACGAATGAAATCAAAACGAAGGATTATATTGCAGGGCTCTGTTTCAGGGGCACATCAGAGTCCCCGTCGTTCGCTAAAAGACACAGATTGCACGAACGAACCAAGCCCACGGAGTCTCTTACCTGTTACGATTAAACAGCGCCTGGAGCAATATAAATAGTTCCACATTTATCTCGTCGTCGGCGACGATAAATTCTCTAAAAATGATCTCGGATGCTGCCCGTATGCATATGCGCCCCCTCCGGTTTTTCCGAGGTACATAAGGCAATAAAACAGCCCGCGCCGATCGGTAAGATAATGTCTGGTGGATTACTACGGCAAATATTGCATCTGCTATCGCGTATCTTCATCGCTGCCCGTTGGCAATATAAATTATTGCTCGCGCACTCCAACCGATAACGTGTGCTGTTGTGGCTTTTAAAGATTTAATGCCGTGATTCTAGAATGGAAGGGGTTGGAGAACCTACACACATTTTTCACCGGATTTTGTGCCGGAGGGGGTTTCGCATTATATGAGAATAAAATAAAGGAAATTTTCGCAATAGTGAATATTTCTTTCTTGTTTTTGTTTCCGAAGACGCTGTAAGTGGGTGAATTATTCTTATGGATTTAATTTAAAAAGTCATCTAGATCTCTGCAGTTTGAAGCTTCTTAGTATTAGAGATGGCAGCCATTGGTGTTGACGCCATATTTCCACTCTTGAAACCATTAATGGAAAACATAGCTTCAAAAAAACGGCTTTTTTGCCGACCTGTAGTGCGAACTGTCTAGGGACTACCACGGTTTTGCATTAACTTTTGAATGAGCGAGCCATACCTATCGCTCTCCTTGGCGACACGGACCAGGCGTATTAGAGAGTTGAAAGCCCGCTCATATATGAAGGCCAGTTCATATCAGAATGTAAACACTTTGAATTCAACAAAATGTAATGAGTAAAATACGCTATATTTGCTACACTGGCTTGCATTTTTGTTCGTCATTTTGGGAAAGCGTTTTAAAGATCGTGAAAACTGCGTCATTTCCGCATGAGCGTGTCAATGAAAAGATCGTCACTCAAGCATATGTCTTCTCAAAATGAACGTTCACGTCAATCCATCCACCCATCTAGTTACAATTTGATCCTTTAAGTTACCAATCAGCTTACCAACACGCCTACTTATTTACTTAATATCAAAAATCTTACCTACCTACCTACCTGCCTACCTGCCTGTCTGCATGCATGCATGCATGCACATACATACATACATACATACATACATACATACATACATACATACATACATACATACATACATACATACATACATACATACATACATACATACATACATACATACATACATACATACATACGCACATACGCACATACATACATACATACATACATACATACATACATACATACATACATACATACATACATACATACATACATACATACATACATACATACATACATACATACATACATACATACATACATACATACATACATACATACATACATGTTATGCTATATCTACTAATTTCATAAATGCGGTTGAATCCGTCCTTTGATATAACACAACAGTCAGTGTGTTTTTCGTTAACGTGAGCTCTATGCCAAAGAGGACATTAAAAATACTTCTCTGGGAGTTAACCTTTATATTGCAATGTCCTGAGCATTTATTCGCTTGGAAGAGAGAGGCATTGTATGTCCACCCTCAGGGATATTTGGAGATAGAGGCGATAAATGGCTGTGTGTAGTGTGCTATTCCTAACCCATTTCTCTCTGCTGATGCACTTGAACTCCGGGGTCGTTCCTTGAACTCTGACAAGCTCTCAAGCACTGCGGGAGGAAGCTCTTAATGCAGCGATAGCTGATGATTTTAAGAGTGAATCTGCCAGTGCAGGCGATGGCGTTTTCCTGTAAACGCTTGACAATCATGCTTGTGATGATATGCTATCTCACGCACAACAAACATTCCTTTTCGCTGCGTTCTGTTGCTAACTGCGTCAAACTAATGGCAACTGACAATGCGATAGCCGCATGCACATCCGCCTTTTGTTAATCTTGTTCGATTTTCTCGCGAGTTCTTCTTCGAGTGCCACAATGATATGCCCTGTGTATCCGATTCCCGTAAGGGGCAATGTTACTGAAACTAAGTTGTCGCATTTTACAATAATTTAATCGCGAATCGGAGTTCAGATTTATGATTTTACGCACGAAACGCCTGTGAAACAACTTCACTGAGTTTTCCTTTTGTAGGAGTAATTCTGCCCGGCATATATCACTATGAATAGTATCTTTCCTTTTGAAAAAAGACGAAACTTAAACGCTAAAAGTAAGAAAAACTCTGGCCTGGGGGAGCCATGTTGTCATTAGCTAGCCGGCCTTGCAAACGAAAGGCACACGAGCGAAGAAAGTCTGTTCACGGTTGTCAGTGGGGACTCAACAACCCTCATGGGGCGTTCTCATTTTCAGGATTGTGAGTTCCCCCCTTTAGCTATCCTTTTTAAAAAAAAACAAACTAGAATACAGTATGTCGATTTCAAAGTGGTTCTTCCCTCAACCAATGCAAATCCAATGTCCAGGAGTTTATATTTTTAAGACACGAACACCTGTAGAGCACGTGTTATAATCCAGTGTACATTTCGAGTGGGCATGGCGAAAGTTTTGCCTCGGTGAACTTGGGCTCTCTCATCGCGAAAGCTTCCCTTAGCCGAATTCGCATCAATAAAACATACAAATAATGAAAAATGTCCTCGATTCAGGGAGAAAAGATAATATAGACGCGGCTCCCTCGGGGGCAATGAAAACCCCGGTAATTGGGCAGGAAGGAATACATTTGTTTGTGTATCCGTCTTTTGATGCAAAAATCACGTAGAAGAAATCAATAGGCCTTCGTAATCTATTTCCACGTCTCTGTGCACTGCATAAAAACCCTATAATACTTACTGTATTAACATGGATTATTGCCTGTATTTTAGCTGAAGAGTGCATATACAGATGAATACAGTCAAGAATCCATTTTTTGTATTCAGCAAGCCTGTATCATGTGGATTCATGTGAATTCACGTGTATTACACTATAATACAGGCAACTCAGTAATGTGAATTTATCTGAATTATTGGGTTTTCATGCAGTGGTGGGTTTTTTTTACCTGGGTGTCAGTGTACTATCTCTGATGGCTCAGTGATTAAACGTGTCACCGCCTTGCAGTAAATGGGATATTTGCAAATGTTGGAAATAAAACCTGGTGTTTATTTCGTAAAAATCTTCAAGGACGTGTATTAAGTTTACCGACACAAAACACAATGTGGTTTGTCCACTTCTCGCTCGTTTCCTCTCGTTTAGTCTCTAACTCAAGCTGAAAGGTCAACTGTCAGGTGCATGTATCTGTAAAATAACGGACAAACACGTACAAGAAAATCAACGCAAGGGTCTTATCAGCAACTTGAATGACGTGCAGTCACTTAGCAAAGGGGAAGTCTATCTGCCAACAAAGACATTGAAAAGTTTGATCAGACGCTCAACTCAAGCTTTCTGTTTTTGAGAAATGGAAAGATGCAAATTTCATTGTAAAACAGATTAATAAATTAAATTGAATACAGTAGCCTCGCTTAATGTTTCTTTCTAGTAATTAAATGCATAGATGATATTCAACCATGCAGATTTACAAAGAGCATACGGATCAAGGTCAGAAGATTAACCTGATGCTAGTTCCTGTGATAACTGCCTTTATCGTTCACATTGCACATCCGTTTCATTGTATATGAGCGGTAAAGCGAGTTCAAAGCAGGGGCGCAATATATTGTAAATGTACTTAAAACAGAATAATATATGGTCGGTTGTTCACAGGCAAGACAAGAAACTAAAGACATTCATAATCTGGTCTTGAAATCAAGGGAGTGCAGACAAGGAATATATCGGAGGGGCGGCGGCGAGATAAAGCCGACGTCAGTGAGCAGAATCCGACGACAGGTCTCATAAATGTATCCGGTAGAACGACTTTGACACAGGGTTAAGTTGTCACTGATCCCGATATAACGCCGTTGGTCGAATGACATGCATGTGTCTTATGTATGCCATGTAACCTCCACAAATGTAATAATCTCCACAAATGTAATATCAACCACAATTGTAATAAAATGCACCCATAAATGTAATATCGCCCATAAATGTAACAAAAATCAACCATAAATGTAATAAAAACACCAACCACAAATGTAATAAATGGTAACCATAAATGTAATAAAAAATCACCCATAAATGTAATATTTTTCAACCATAAATGTAAAAAATCTATTTTGTCGTCGCAATTGAGGAATTAGCCCTTAAATATTGATCTATGTAATGAGGAAAGCAACTCCACACATTATTCATTTCTTAATTGTTTGCGTTTAGTGTGTTTTGCATATTTGAAAGTGTATTTTACGTTTCCCTGTTTTGTGTACAGAACTGATTGGCCATGGCTAGACACAGCTGTAATCTGAACGTCAGTGCAGTCTCTACTCCAGAGTGGGAAAGACTGTATAACACTACGATCCTTTAACGCCGTTTTTTTCGAAAATTGCCGTACTTTCTTAATCAATCGCCTCAAATTCGTCTTCAGTGGATAAATTGTGTGGAATAATCGATAGATTGTCTGTATTCCTATGTTGTCCCACTTGAAGTTTGTTCCTTCACTAGGGATGCCAGGATGTCTAATTTTGTTCTACTGTGTTCAAGGTAGTGTTCGTATTGTTTTTTACTAGATTGAAAGTATGTCCTCGTCAACATGTTTTGTGTCGTAAGTTTCTGTTATAAGGTTTTATATTTCTCTGTTATTTGTTCTGAGTCATCTGTCATAAACTTTGTGGTTGATGAGTTATTTTGACGCTTCCACTTCCATTATCTAACGGTTTGATCAGTACCTCGCCGTTTTCTTATAGCGTTCTTATTTAAGTTATTATTTACTCAGGGCATTGATAAACAAATGATCACATATGCAAGTTCAAGTTTATTACATTTATGGTTGAGTTTTATTACATTTATGGTTAATTTGTTTATTACATTTGTGGTTGCGGGTTGTTACATTAATGGTTGACTATTTTATTACATTTGTGGTTGATTTTATTACAATTGTGGTTGATATTACATTTGTGGAGATTATTACATTTGTGGAGGTTACATTTGCCATGTACGGATAAGGAATATGTTTTCTAATGCTACTTTACACAAATTTACATGTGCAAAACTGAGGAAGCCTTGGCCTTGGACCCGTACTGGCAAGCTTCGCAAATCAACATAACCCTAGGGGTTCCAGTTACTTCAAAAATCTACATGAAGCCATCCAATACGAATCTTCTTGTTTTCATTAGTAAGAGTGGACCCAGAGTTGTTCTGCAGGTGCTCAAATATGTTCAAGTATTTAACATTATTGTGTGGCAGATAATTGCTATCATTGAAACTGACATTTTGACACAGTTCATTCAGACTGAGTCATTCATAATCACCGGGATGTAACAGCTTTTTACTGTTATGTCATCGGGCACTGAAAAGAGAGAGAAAAAATATCACCTTCCTTTGAAAGCAGCCCGTGGTGTGGAAAGTTTTCGCCACGGGAGCAGTTTGACAGTCTGTTTTACAGCCGCTAACATTAATTTAAATTGCCCTGTAATCATTTCTTCGTGCTACGTAACTAGTGTATCGTCCCCCAGCAAGTAAATTGTTTCTACAGACGAACAAGTATCAGGAAAATGAGACTCCATCCCCGGGGGAACCTATCACAATGTCTTCCACGTCGTATTTTGCGTAGGACGATACTCTCTCACTCATGTTATTTGTACAACAGTCAGACGACTATTGAAGTCTCATCTGGCCCTTACATGAGGAAAGCGTTTGTCGACAACGGTCGATTGTCCTGTATCTTCATCGTCTGAATAGGGTCGTTCGGCGACCTCCCTCGTGAGAAGATCAATCCTTCGTTTCTGTTTCTCTTTGTGCGTGTGTGCGAGTAGAGATAGCCCGGGGATATTGCGTGGAAAGTTAATATCTTCACCGCCACACAGAGAAAAGCTCGGCTTATCAAGCATCACTACGTTTGCTCATTTGAATGGCAAGTCGATACTGAGTGAAAAAGACCTCGAGACCTTGGTTGCATTTTAATAGAGATCAGAAGCAATCAAACATACTTATCACAAGTATAATTTTTACGGCAGTGATAAAGTCTGAGTGAGACAAACTTAACAGAATGAAGTCAACCTTGCTGATAACAAACCCAGAAGCAACACCTGCCGACGTTTTATGAGAGTCTGTTTTAGAGTAGCGCTATAGTAGTTCGGTTAGCGAAGACATTAAAATGAATTTTACTTTTGTGAGGGGGCAATTCGCCTTTGAACTTCGATCATCGAAGGTATTTTGTGAAGGTCGTTTTTTAGCTTGGAAGAAGTTGGTTTATTATCGAAAGCAGTGACGAAACATCTTGCCATCAAGGGTTACAAAGTATCATTATGTGTTCGAATTGTTATAGCATTTATAGTAGATATGAGAGAGAGAGAGACAGAGAGAGACAGACAGACAGACAGAGACAGAGACAGAGATGGGGAGAAGGAGAGAGCATGCGCGACATATGTTCAGGAAATACAAGTAGAAAGCTTTATCATTTCTAAAGATGGTAGAATTCGCCAGGTTTTGAAGAAAGACTTAAATCTAAGTTAACATTCGAGTTTAAACAAAAATTAATGGCACGAGGAAAGAATTGCTTCGATAAAGTTTGAACAAAATGAAAGAAGGGTCCAGAAGAAGTGTACCGTAATAATGGCAGCAAATATTAAGAATCGTGACTGTTTATACATGAAAGAATCCACATGAAACCTGTAGCTGCACTGATAGAAATATATATATTCTCATTTTAGGTGTTTCTGCCTCGCGCACACATCTACAAAGCATTTAAATGATATTTTAAGTATGTTTAGAGCATCTGCCTGAAACCGATCTTCTTTCTCCTTCCCGCCCTTGCAACATTAAGGGTGTTTATTTCACGCGTTTTTTGTAGTACGTCATGACGAGCCCGTGTACATCACACGGTGACAGATTGAGTTCGCGCTCCGCGTGACTGAAATAAAAAACGCATATTGGGCCCATTATTAATACGGTATAGGTGACTAGACTTCATTGTGCTTTGAAGACATACATTTCTCATGGATGCCCGAGCCTTACTCAAACTTGCCAGAGTTAATTCGATGACCCGCGAGGGAAAAATCACCAGACTATTACGGCGTTCTGCCAAAAAAATCTGGAACGTGCTGTATCGAGTCTTGAAGTCACACGACAACCCCGTGACAGAACTAGTTAGTGAAAAGCTAGATGCATTTCTAGGTCATTTGATTGGAAAAGTAGATGTTGACATGCTTTACTGTAATTCCAACGAGGACATCTATATATATATATATATATATATATATATATATATATATATATATATATATATATATATATATTATATCTATCGTTATATATACAAAATGTATATATTATAGATATATCTTTATATGTATACAAAATGTACAAACATACATACATACATACATACATACATACATACATACATACATACATACATACATACATACATACATACATACATACATACATACATACATACATACATACATACATACGTACATATATACGTACATACATACATACATACATACATACATACATACATACATACATACATACATACATACATACATACATACATACATACATACATACATACATACATACATACATACATACATACATACATACACATTGAGTAACTATATCACCTGCACGATTTCGGGTTTCTCAACTCTTACCCACTTACTTGCACTTTATCAACGTATCTCTGTGTCCTGATTTTATTTCCGGCCAAACAGCACAGATAACGTTCAATCGCTGAAGGATTTTCCACTCGCTTGCACGCATCAGTCGCAATTACAGCCGATCCGACGTCGCGACGCACGCAACGGTCTGGTTGAGCCAGTGCGACAGTCCTGAAGTGCGGCGAGGGGTTTCAAAGTTTGCAAATGGCTGTGTACACCCTTGGCGGTTGGATAGGAATATACCGTGAAAAGTTACGAGCAGCGATTTTTACGGTACGATGACGTGGAAACGCACAGGAGTCATGTCACTTTTCAAAAAAGCAGACACGGTTAATTTGAGGCTGGAAATGTACACCGTAATGGAACCATCGTCTGGGACACTTACTCCACATTCACCGATGTCGTGCCACGATCACTTTAAACATTAAGAAAGTTTCTCCCGGCGTCTCATGGCGCGCATGGCGTTTGTCCGTGAAACAAGACAGACAGTAGACGTCAAAACGAGTAATTACCCCGAGAAAATGGGATGAGACCCGCCGTGCTGTGCCCTCGAAAGCCTTGGGCAATCCATGATGTGGTTTTTTCCTTAACGCATTTGCACTTATATTTTAAAATGATCTCCCTAAGCAATCAATAGACGATGATTGATGGATCAACGACGCGGTAATTTGTTTTAATCGATGACAAAATTCGATGTCATCAGTCAACTCTGCTGACATCTCATTCATTCTAATGCGTGTCCCGCTTTATGAAAAGCACAAAGCACAGCCGCTGTGTTAATATTTTGGCAGCCACTGAATGGAACGCGTAATTAGACATTAAAATCCCACTTTACGCCCAGAGGGTAGCAAAAGCAGCGCTTTCTCCTGTGTTTCTTAGCAAGCAGAACAACACACTTTTTCCATGACTGCCGTAACAAGCGTCCGTAACCGCATAATGTCAAACTAGTGAATGTAAATAACAAGCTAATCAAAAGCAAGCAAGTAAGATATATATATATATATATATATATATATATATATATATATATATATATATATATATATATATATATTAATATGTCGCCAATCTTCACAACAGATGTATACCTTCAGAACAGATGTATGCTTTGATACACGTATGTGATATATATATATATATATATATATATATATATATATATATATATATATATAAACATATATCGGATGTATATATACATACATATATCGGATGTATGTATATATCTATATATATATCGGATATATATATATATCTATATATATATATATATATATATATAGCGCTCAGTGCACAATTAGCGATTTAACGTGATGTTATAGATGTGTTAGATAGATAATTAGATAAATAGATAGATAAATATGAATATATATATATATATATATATATATATATATATATATATTAAGCGCTCAGTGCATTATTAGCGATTTAACGTGATGTTATAGATGTGTTAGATAGATAGATAGATAGATAGATAGATAGATAGATAGATAGATAGATAGATAGATAGATAGATAGATAGATAGATAGATAGATAGATAGATAGATAGATAGAAATATATGAGGATTTCAATTGATACAGTGGTTAATGCTAATCATTATCACTTATAATAAATGAGTGTAATAAAATTAATAATTTACCGCATGAATGAATTATGCATTGTTCGATAAGTACACAGCTTTGTTCACGCACATTTTTCCAGACAATAGCTGTTGTTTCTGTCGGTGCTGTCGTAATAGTCTAATTCGCTTGTTACAGTGTATTTTTGTCGCGACTCTCGCTATACGATATTCATTGAATTCATCGTATGAATAATTCCTGCTGATTTTAAAGAAAGTAACTCGGACGATTATCATCAAAATGTCTGTCCCCACGACATAGTCCAGTATGCTTTATTCAAGCACCAAAGAAAACGGTAGTTTGCCCAGGGTTCATGTCGGATTGTGATGATGATTATAGTTATGCTTGCCAGGGATGTGATGTTCTTACTGTCGACAATGTTGCGAGAATTCTAGGTCAAACAGCTTGCTAAAAATAATTGTAGTTCTGACTGTCCCTGGATTCTCCTAAGATTTCTTAGTTTGGCAGTTGTAATAAAATCCCTTCAACGTAACGCAGCAGGTATCAATAATCTGTCAGAAATAATGATTGATATCAGCGCACGTCAACGCTGACAAGTTACATTGCATATCGTATTGGCTGGGTCAAAGGTTTGATGTACCTTCAGATCCAGTACTTAGAATTTGACAAGGAAGCGTTGATCTATATACATACAGATGAAAAGCTTGCAGCCTAAATAGGCGTGTTGTATTCACCTATTATCATCATATTGTTTCTATCAGTTCCATGTACCATAAGTAATCGTTAAGGCGGGAACGCATACACGTTTTATTTTCCAATACAAAGCTGCAAAGAGCAGACTTGATCCCATGAATGACTCGATAGCCGTGGAACCGTAAGAAGCTCCCGTAGGATAATTCGTAACAGGTTGAGGTTACATGCTAAGCATAAATATACATAAATTCATTTATATTCCACTGTACGCAGTGCCAGCTAGCACTAATGAGATACCCAAATTATACTTCTATCTGTCTGTTTTGACATGTCCTCAAATGTTTTTTTCAGTGAAATATTTGAAAGATGATAAATGGGTCCTCTCATTAAAAAATGTGACAGATCTCTTTAAAATAAAGTGGTTCAATTCCCATTCATGAAAAGTTGACCGCTATTTCTGTAAATGTCAGATAAAATATTGATCCCCGCTAATGTGCATCCCATGACACAACAATGGCCTAGCTATATTTAGCGAAATAAAAACAAGCGATCCATTAAGGTGGTTAGAATATTGCGGCAAAGATCCGATTAGAGAATAAACAAAATCCAGTTATTGATGTGGACGTTAATGCGTCAGCCATTGTAAAGCACTGTTATGGATTCTGCGCAGGCGCTATCAGTCTCAGTGCGTGGCATCGTTTTCCATCGGACGATTGGCGGGAAAAAAAGCAGACGACTTAATTTGCATGACGAAGTTGTCGTATTAATGCAAATATCATCGAAAATCTAAACTTTTGTGGAGTCATTTAAGAAGAGGTCAGCGGAACTGGCAGCGGCTTATCTTTTGCAAAGTGAAAAGATGGACTATTCATTTTCTTCTCCTTTTCGCAAAAAATCACGCGTTTGTATACTAACGTTTAAAAGCACATAGCGGTCACTTTGAACTCAAAATGGCGGTACATTTAATATCATTAACATGAGCTCATAAAAATTAGTTGAAATCTAGCTTGCATTTCGTTAATATTCCTCTGGAAACAGAGAATGGATGTCATGGGCAGCGTTGCATCTCTGACGTCACAAGGAACGATAATCGGTTCGCCCGTCATTCTGGTACTGAAATAGTTCGCACTAGGTTCAGCCTATCTGTTTTGACGATCGCTATGGCAGTGAAATTCAGTACAACGCCTAATGCGCTTCACTATCATGGGGCAGTAAAACACGGTAATGGGTGATGTAGCGATGTGGGCTCGGGGTCATCTGTGCGTCTACCATAATCAGTCTCAAGATGAAATTCTTTTCTATGATCCGGGCGTTATTTTCCATAGTCTTCGTACAGTCTTCGTGCCCTGGAGTGTGCTGTAATGATACCTACATTTATACCCAGTACAATCTAAAGGCTCCCCATCCTAGCTCGGAGTTGAAACGTAGATAGAATGGGACAACGATGACTTGGCGCGTTCTCGGTAATCACACTTCAATTCATACGTGCACCTACGCATTGATGCACAAAAAAGTGAAAAAAAAATAAACAAAATGGAATATATTTGCTAAAGTAAACTGCCAGGGATACCGTAGTTTGATTTCAAGAAAAATTAGTTCGACGAATCAATTTTTATGGCTCCTCCTGTTACAGTAGTTAAATTTTATGCTTTGGAATTATTTTTGGTAGACATCATTTACAGTGTCTTGAATAGTAAGGCTTTGCAAATTAAGGTGGAATACGCCTTGGGGACAGACATTCGGTTTCTCAAAGTTTTCCTGATACTTTCTGGTCTGGTCTCGTTATAAAACTGTTACTGTATTAGTTTTGTGGAAACTTGAAAATGTCATTTTCCCCTATACAGTTAACACAGGGATGATGGCGTCAATTTTGAATTTCAAATATTGGTAAATATTCAGTAATTTTTTCTCTTGTTTTAAGATTTGTACTGTGACCCCTGATTTTCATCCATGCTAGAATTTTAAGAGAACGATCGGAAGGTTTCTCGAGGAAAGTTTGAGCTTCAATTTTGATGCGTATACTACAAGTAAGAACCTCTTTTCTGTATTGCTGTCGTTGATTTTTCGTCAAGTCCATCTTCGCTTATAAAGCTTTTCAAGTAAAAAAGATCGATAACCGGGCCCTGTCTCTGCAAAGTGTCTTTTAACTTGCTCCCAACCGTTGAGGTAAACAATAGTTGTATTAACATAATCTCTGTGGATGGTTGGTCATTTGTTTTTTTCAAACGCCTCTGGCTGGTCGTACATGTACAGAGCATCGTCACCGTCGACAACCGAGCGAGAGCGAAAAGTCTATTATGACCTGATTTGAACCGTAGGGCACTCGTAATTGTGCACTCTTTTCAAATACTGACAAGTCTGCCGAGACTTATTTATCCTCTACCCTACAGCAGCCAAAACGGAGGCCGTTGTCATTTGCGCTGCGTCAGCAGAATGGGCAACCTCGCTGGTTGAACGTATGCAAACTTGATGTAATGCCCTTATCACGGCGGAATTGCTCAGCACAGGATGAAAAGAATGGGACAAAAAAAAATTAAAAAACAAAGGAACGATCCATAAAGTCTTATTCATGCTAAAATAACTGGCTTGAGCACAGGCCAACTGGAAATTAATAGTCTAAAATATGATATTTTTTCATAATTATTAAAAATAATAAATCGTAATTATGAAATATTGATATCACATAACCGAGTTCATAATTCATCCGGGTTAAGGGAGGACTTAGATGATGCGTATATATATATATATATGTATATATATATATATATATATATATATATATATATATATATATATATATATATATATATATACACATATACATATATATATATATATATATATATATATATATATATATATATATATATATATATATATATATATATATATATGTATCTTTGATCCTAATCTTTAGCAAAGTATCATTTTTAATTGGACAGTCAATTCCACCTGAACATACATGTACCTTGATATCAAAATGTATGCATGTTATTACCATTGACAATTATCTTTCGTCGGGGAATCGCCATGCGAGAGGATGTCCGGATACAGGAACGGCGTAGTCTTCAAAGATAACACCGTTTATCTCATATATATGGATGTTACATATTGCCAGACTGTCCCTTCTCTCAAGATGTTGTCCCGTCGTCTGTGATGGTGTTCAAAAAGTCACCTTCTTGATACAATTCAATCTGTACAACATTATCCTTATTTACATACACATTGTCAAATGAAATACAAACCCGTGACATCATCCACTGTGCATATATCATGCATGGTCAGGCCCTCTTACACTGCTACGTCATTTTCATTTCATGGCCTCTTTATAGAGTTTATGACTTATCGGCCATTCGCGAAAAGTAACTTAATAGTGTAGATACTATGCTAAAACTGACGTCACGGTGGATGAACTTCGTAATAATGTATTTAAGTACTACGTCTTGTTGCTTGTTTGACAATCTCACTCCTTTCAAGGAAATCAGTCTCAATGATTGAAGGTGCGAGGCGGTATAAATTTTGATAAGTAATAAAAAGAACTTGACAAGGAGCTCTGTTCTCTGTTGTCATAGGGGACACGTCTTGATTGATCGCTTATGCAGGAAAGCAATTCCGCGGCTTGGCAATGATTTACGATATGGAAGCGAGGTATGACGGTAATTTTGAAACAAGATCCGAGTAGGGCTACGTTCCTGTCAGTCGTTGATTGCAGCATGACCCCTTGTCAAACCCAGAGTCACATGTATTTTACAATTGCGTCGACAGCGTTCAATTCCTCTCCGGAGTACCGGGAATAATTTTCGGCGAGGTCGTGGTTTTACATTGCCGACGCGTTGCTCTTAACCAAACTCCCCGTCCCCGCTGGCGGCTAAAATTAATTGAATGGGTGCGGTTCTATTTTGAAGGGATTTCGCAGCAGGATTATCACAATTTACTGAGAGAATTCTTTAAAGCATGGGAGCAATGCGACAGAATAGGTTTTTAGGAAGAAGTTAAATTTTTTATAATTTACATACGTCCACTGGCAGTAAATGCCTACACGAAAACAGGTATTATAGCTGTTATATGTCAATTGTGTTTGCGAATCGTACTTGTAAGGTTCAATCTTTTCAGCACACACAAAAAACTTTTGAGAACACCTGTTTGAATTTAGTAAAATTTCAAGATGATTAGAAAACGATACAGGCAACCACTGCGATGATGAGAGTGACAATCATGACGTCGGACAGACATGATAATGATGACACAGCGTACGTTGCATGGTTAAGGGAGGACTTAAATGATGATGATGATGATGACGATGATGGTGATGATCATGATGATGATGACGATGATGATGACGATGACGATGATGATGATGATGATGATGATGATGATGATGATGATGATGATGATGATGATGATGATGATGATGATGACGATGATGATGACAATGACGATGATGATTGATGATGATAATGATGATGATGATGATGATGATGTGATGATGATGATGATGATGATGATGATGATGATGACGGTGATGATGATGGTGGTGGTATGTTGGTGATATTAGTAGTAGTGGCTATGATAGTAAAGATGATGATAATGATTGCTATCATCATCATCATCATCATCATCATCATCATCATCATCATCATCACCATCATCATCATCATCACCGTCATCATGAAGTAACGTGTTAAAAAAATTAAGACAAGGTGACCTCTGGTTCTCCCTCAGAAATAGCGATCGTGTTTATACATACAGAAGGGAATCAACCACTGGAGAAGTAAGTCTGGAAAAGTGGATTTTTCTGTTATTCCAAATTTTTTTTCCGTATGTAAGATATTCATTTCCGTGATTTTTATTAAAGTGTTTTAAAAAAAAATCCAAGTCAACCTGTTTTTTTTGCATGACTGAATCTCCAGTGACGGGGACAAAAGATAGCGCAACTCATTTGCATATCCATGCGAGGGAGTCTACATACCGGAAACAAGGGTCAGCAAGGAAAAGTACAGCACTCAATCTAGAAATTGAGTGCCCGCGCGCCTGACATCAAAGTCCATCGCGCCTTTCTCTTGACAACCGAGAATGGGAAGAAAAGGTATCTATGGAGGAAAGTCAAAGGTCAAACTATAAATACAAGACCTGCAGACATTGATAAATTTCTTTTGGGTATTACTCTTCGAAGGATCGAAGAAACTAGTGACTAATATTAACAATCTCCGTCAGTTTTTTTGTAGTGTTCCTGTTCGTTGTTCATGTGTGCGTGAGCAAATTGGTAACCCATTCTTGAAGTAAACTGTGTGATTGTTGGCGAAACAGCAGAAAGCGTCAATAATTGATTTTGATCAGGCGCAAAAACCGCGAGTCTTTTTTCTTTCAAAAGTGATTCTTTTCATTGGCTGCAAAGCGATACCTTTGAAAGACGAGGAAGTCCCATGAATGGACTTGTGTGTGTTCAAACTAAATTGGCGTCGGCGATAACGAAGGAAGAAAGAAAGAAAATAAAACATCGCCTTCTTTTCGACTTTCTGAAAAGGTTCGGCGTGAGAGACGAGACACCTGCTAGCGGGTGTCACAACGTGCGACAATATTGTATTTCGCTGCGAGAGATCGCTCTTCGGAAATTTGCGAGCTGCCTTGTTCAAGCAATCCAAACACGAATATTTTCGCTCGCAACTGTAGCGAGGATCAATATCACCATACTGCAGAAACGAGCGTGACGTGCTTTATCTGCAAGCATTCGATTCAGTTTCGGATAGTAATTCACACTTCGCCTCACATAAGAAAGGATTCTCTAACCCAAGGGCCGACCATCTTTATGCTTTAGATATATTATATACACCATATACATATCGCTTTTAGCACATGCCCGTAAAAGTACGTACCGTCACTAGGCTGCTAAACAATATTGAACCCCATCACGCTGATGCTACCTGTCACGTGACGGGACGAATATACATCTGTCAATGATGGTACTGCGTAAAGTTAAATAACACACGGCTTTCCTTTTAATTGTCAACGGGCAAATCAATAAAAGTTGTCCTTAAAGGGCGCCGTGGGGCGAATATGAGCTTAACCCTACCGTAGAGTACGGCTCGATATTCTGAGCAACACTTTATAATTACGAAGTCAGAGATAGGTTAGCACTCAAAACAAGTCGTCGCGATTAATAGACTCGAATTAATTCTGTATTCGGTTGAGAGTAACGACATCTGATCCGGGCATTTCAAATTGTTTCGATGAGTAGTGTGCATCACAGTGTCCTTTATGTAGGAGGCAAATGGCGAAAACCTAGGTTTTATCGTCCAAAAGTGAAGATATCGAGTGTCCCCCTGAACTTTAATGAATACCGCACTATCATTTTAACGTGTTTAAATAAACCATGAAGATCCCGAAAATTGACAAAAATTGACGTCATATTTCCTAAATGCGCGAGAGACTGACATTGATTGAAGATGTAACAGTTTTGACATGTGGCACGATTTATCAATGGAGGTTAGGGACCGTTCAGTTTTTACGGCCGGAGGGGGGCGGCAAAATCTTGTCGCCAGTGTTCAAAAAAATATAGACCCCCCCTGCATTTTTCGCGAAAAAATGATGACCCCCTTTGTCAGACGAAAAAAATTGATGACCCCCCCCCCCGCTGAAAAATAACCAAAACCCATATGTCAAATTTACCCGCACGGTTTGGATTTGAACTCCGGTACGCGGCGCACTTTATTCGTGTAGCAGAGATGCCAGTGCACAAACTTCTCAGCCACATCCATGCAAACGTCTGTTAATTAGGACGACTGTAAGGCAATTTTGAACTTCATTTCCATAGACAACTTATGTCCATGGACATTGTATAAAGTAAACTTTATTGGAGTGGTTCGCCAAAGGCAGCCCTTCGGTTAAGAGGGTCATGGGCCATTACGTAAAGTCAACTTTATTCTAGTGGGCAACCAAAGGTGGCCCGCTGGGAAAAAGAGGGTCGATCATGGCCATTGCACGAAGTAAACTTTACTGACCATGGCCGCTGAAGGCGTCCGGCCATTAAGATGGTCATGGGGTATTACAATAAAGTCAATTTATTGTAATGGGCCGCCGGAGGCGGCCCGCCGGTAAAGAGGGTCGATCATGGCCATTGCATGAAGTAAACCTAATCGGAGTGGGCCGCCAAAGGGTCTGCCGTTAGGAGGGTCATGGGTAATACATAAAGTATATATTTATTGTAGTGGGCCGCCGAAGGCGGCCCGCCGGTAAAGAGGGTCGATCATGGCCATGGCATAAAGTGAACTTTATTGTAGGTATTATGATTTTGAAAATGTGGTGACCCCCCCTTCCTACCAGTGAAAAAGTGATGACCCCCCCCCTTCGCGGATTCCAAAATTATGATGACCCCCCTGGATTTTGCCGCCCCCCCGGCCGTAAAAACTGAACGGTCCCTTAGAGTCGGTGCTAGATTCGTGTTACAGACGCAATAGTCTCTCTCTGACACATGTCATGGGGTAGACAGCAAGACCTCAGTGTTCATTTTTTCGGGATCTTCATGGTTTATTTAAACACGTTAAAATGATAGAGCGGGGTCTTCTGCAAAAGTGATTGTTTTGTTGGACGTAGACGGCATTTTTAATATTCTTTGGTGAACTAGGGTGTCGCTGATGTTAGGGATGGAGTACACTCCATACCAGATCTAGCGACGCCGACCGCAGTTCACGTATTCACCTGAATATATGGGTCACGTGGATGTTAACTTGACCAACTATCGACCGACACGAGTGCCCAAGGAAACAAAGACGATGAGTTGCAAAATGTTCAAACCCTCTAAACATTAGCATTGTCAGTGAAATAAGGCCATACTCATTGAGACTGCAGACTGTAAATGCAGTATTTCGAAGTATGTTCATCCCGCCAAAATGACGACAGAAGCTGAATGTACGGCGGCAGCTCGACCAGCTTCAAGCGAGTAATGAGAACCAAAGTTCGGTGATATTTTTGGCCTTGTCTTTAAATCGATAAAACGTTTTCTGATACCCGTGTCCACACTGGGGTATTATCTGATGAATTTGATTTCCGTTCAGGGATCATAATATTATGCGGGTCATTTCCCTCGTCAATGTTGGCGGTAATTCCCAGCCTTAAGCGCATTAAAGGATGTCCGCAGAAGTTATGATTAAAACTGACGTGTGTGAATGCTGCACACGGACGCGTCACCTTCCATTACTTAACCACCTTTTTCGAAATCTGCCTTGCCAGAAAGTGTCCATTCCTGCCGCCGCGCGGTATAGCCTCAATAAGACCGAAATAAGACTCGCTCCGCTTAATTGCCCCAAAAGCTTTTCCGTAGAAGGCTTAACCGACACAAAAATTCGTGTACATCAGACGCACTTTAAATAAAAGCTTACTCTAGAAAGAAAAAAACAATCGACCAACCAAGATTCACTATCGCATATCAGTGTTATATGTATGAGACGGGTTTATATACATACTACTCGCTATAAAGCTGGCCGTGGCACGTTTTACGTTGGAAATGCACATCTCTTTTCTCCGAAATACGATGTGAAACGGCTTTCTAGATTCTAAGATTTCTGTTGATTGTTCATCAGGGCGCAGAATCAACGCGGCAATCGACGACAATCTTAACTCGTTATTCTAACACGGGTACACCCAATCCCCACATAGATACCTTATCAGTCGAGGAAAATGACAAAACAAATAAAACACCCACATTTTTAGAAAAAAATTCGAGTCGAGACATTTATAGAAATCGTACCATTTCGATATCTACAACGCTGCTATCAATCATGAGAACCGATATACATTTAGATACTGTTCCGAGAATATTGTTATCTTCCGCGGGGTAGTGAACTCGCACAGTAATGCAAGAATTTTATGGGTCTGGCCGCTAAAAATTCTCTAAAAATTCAGTTGTTGTGATTACAGATCAGAAATAATGACGTTCAAACAAATTAACTAGTTTGCCTTCAAGACGAATGTCTTCCCCTGGAAATACCTTACGCTAATAGTAAAACATTTGCACGCCTTAGAATGTTACCTACAGGTCGCATTATGCAGTCGGCATTCAGTGTCACAAACATGTCGTAATTAGCCTCAAATGACAATGGGCGGGAAAATGTCATCCTTGATGAATATCACACGATTGTGCTTTTGTGTGAAACTTTCACAAGACACTGTGTAGTCAATATAGTTCAGGGACGCTTTTTGGGTTTTTTTAGAAACGAGTCACCGTATATATTTATTTCTTGCTTTCCGAAGTCACTGGCACGCCGTTACGACTCCCAATAATGATTCAGTAACCTGCGGAAACCCAATAAAAGTCGAAAGGAGTCCATGTTTGGCGACTCTGGCCGATTAAAATGTGCTCAGGTGCACAGGGGATTGAGAAGTATTACAACGTTAATTGTTTGCAGTTTTATTGATTCCCATTTTTGGGAGACGCTAATGTGGATATACGCGTACGCGTTTATTGAATTTCTTGACGCTGTAGTCATGGCAGTGGCCACGCAACCCTTATTTGTTCCTGCTAACGACGCTTGTGCGAAAAAAATCGAATATCGATGCTTGTCGTTTGTCGGTGAAAAAAACCCACACAATCCAACGGAAACCAATTTTTCCTCTGAACCCTACACTTTTCAAACAGGATATACCAAACAGTCAGGTCCGTTCTACGATTTTCTGGAATATATTTTATTCGTAGATTTTTCATGGTAGGGAAGACAGGAGATGGGAGAGTAGGGGAGTACAATAAACTTGTATTATAGCCCCGACTCTCTGCCTAAAGGTTGCTATTTACATGGACGTCTCTCTTCCTGTGAACATGTCCGTATACGCTTCTCTTTCATTGTTAAAGATTGAACGTAAAAATAATGTTAAAAAATACACTGAGTCGCCAAGTTTTTTCTTTGTCATTTTGTAGGCCACTCCTTTGCCTAAGTTGCTATGTGTAGGAGGCAGTTATACTCAAATTTGTATACTTAGGGGTGAATCATTCGATGGGCTTAATACATAAAGGCATCCTGTAAAATATTGAAATCAGTCTCCAACGATCTTTCCACATATTATTTAGCCATAAAGAAAAGCCCACTTATATAATCTACATTCAAGCCCCGCAATCTGACCCTGAACTTCCCCTCTTTTCATTCACGACACGAATGTGTTAAAATTCTGATTCCTCCGCTCGGCAACCTGTTTCTTTTGGCCATGTGACTGTTAACTTCGATACCTTCTGTCCCCAGAGACGACATGCATCCGCTGTTAGGAAATGTCAACCGATTGTAAATTCTCGCGCTGTATCTATCAAGCTGCAAATAGACTAAGTAAACTATTGTAAATCTCTGTCTTTCTTCTCCCCGCGGTGTTGTAAAAATCGGAAAACCGTATGCTCGGCTGAAGAGCGCTGACTCGAGACTCTTAATCTTGTTGCTGTGTTAAATTTAAGCAATGACTTTCGTCGCAGCAGTTGTACGAGTTTTGTGATATCCTGTTTACATTTTGTTATGTAGGTCATTCCCCCCACACTCATCATGACCTGAGTTCAATTAGTCTAGAACATTCTTAAGGTCACTGCCCTTGATGACCTCACAACCTTGAATTCAATTAGTCATGTTTGGAATGTTCTGGAAAGTTGATTAGTTGTGTAAGGGAGATAATTTTAGAACAGTAATTAGCATGTCAATAAAAGTTCTAGATTGTTCTTATATGCCTTTATAAAAGGGACGTGCACAGCTTCCAGTCAGACTTTTGGGATCGTGTCTCTTGTGTGTTACTAAACTCCAGCAGTAGTCATTCTCAAGACTTTTCAAGACCTTCACTGTCAACGCTGGATTTATACTGTGGACTTTGTGCAACTACAAGCCTGCAAGCCGAAGGACTGTTCATTCATCCGACTGACTGTTACAACTCTGAGACTGGAGCTTTGCCGTCCCAGCTGAGATAAGTAGTCTGTACACTTTAAAGCTTGTATTCTATCCCTAACTTAGCAATTAGTTTTATTTTCGTAATAAATTTTGTTTAAACGTTAACTGCTGAGTTCACCCTTTTGTTCGTTTTCTCTGCACGTAACAAAATTGGGGGCTTGTCCGGGATACGAATATTTTGAGCCGTTTGACAACATTTTGACAGCCTTTTCAAAACTACTGTATACTGTGAACTCAGCGAAATTTAATCATGGCGGAATTCAAGCCAGACGAATTTATGGATGACCTTGATCAGGACGCATTTGATTCCCTCAAAAAAGACAACCTCATCACACTGGCCGATTTCCTTAAAGTAGAAGTTAAACGATCTATGCGCAAGCGAGAAATACAGTTCAAGATTGCAAAACATTTAGTTAATTCTGGCCATTTGAGGAGTCTGCCTTAAAAGATTATGAACCTGAGTCTTCCTTTGAACTCAGAAAATTAGAGTTAGAAACACAGGCAGATTTGGCACGTGAAAAGTGGCAAATGGAAGAAAGACAGAGAGAGAAAGATAGGCAGGAAAGATTAGAAATGGAAGAAAGACAGAGAGAAAAGGAATTGCGATTAGAAGAACAGCGATTACAGGTAGAAATAAAACGTTTAGAGCTTGGACAGTCAGGAAAATTCTTCCCTTCAGACAAGTTTGACATCACTAAGCATTTCAGGTTAGTTCCCCCTTTCCAAGAAAAGGATGTTGATAAATATTCCTTCATTTTGAGAAAATTGCTCAGAGTCTGAATTGGCCTAAGGAGTCCTGGTCTATGCTTTTGCAGAGTGCTTTGGTGGGTAAAGCCAGAGAAATTTACATTCAGTTGTCAGTAGAGCAGGCTTCAAATTATGATTCTGTGAAGGAATTAATTCTCAAGGGCTATGAGTTGGTGCCTGAAGCTTACCGTCAGAAATTTAGGGATTGTGAGAAGGTGAAGGATCAAACTTATGTTGAATTTGCTCGAACAAAAGAACAACTGTTTGATCGTTGGTGTTCTTCTGAAAAGGTCAGTCAGAATTATGACAAATTACGACAGCTTGTTTTGATTGAGGAATTTAAAAGGTGCATCCGGAGTGACATCAAGACGTTTATCAATGAACAAAAGGCAGATACATTAGAGGTTGCTGCACGTTTGGCCGATGATTATTCATTGACCCACAAATCTTCATTTCTCAGCAAACCATCCCAGTCCTTTTCATACAGAAACAATGCAGGTAAATTTAACTCCTCCTTTTCATCCAAGAATTTTTCAAAGGAGAGTAGGAAATCAAATGACAACAGTTCACAAAATTCAAGTAACACTTCCACATCATCAAATCCCAAGTCTCAATCTCCTTCTGACAAACAGTTCGGTACACTTTCTTGTAATTATTGCAAGAAAGACGGCCATTTAATGTCAGAGTGTTTCAAGTTGAAAAAGAAAACGTGAAGGTCAAAGTGGTCAAAGTGGATCTAAGCCCACCGGCTTTATTTCTTCATCAACTCAATTAGAGTCTAATAATGTGTGCAACACATTTTCTGAGGTTAAACCCCTCTTATCCCCCATTAATGAGGTCAAGGTCAATTCTTCTCAAGATAGCATTATGGGTATTTTCGAACCATTTATTCATGATGGTTTTATATCACTTTCTAGTGATTTCTCTTCCGCTACCCCTGTCAAAATTTTAAGAGATACCGGGGCTTCCCAGTCTCTTTTGTTGGCAGATACCCTGCCGTTTTCTGAAAAGTCATTTTCAGGTTCTAAAGTTCTTATTAAGGGGTAGATTGTAATGACTACATTCCTGTTCCTCTCCATAATGTCTATTTGTCTTCGGACTTTGTTTCTGGACCTGTGGCTTTAGGTATTAGGCCTTTTTTGCCTTTTGAAGGGATTCACCTTCTTCTTGGAAACGACCTTGCTGGGGACAAGGTCATTACTAATCCACTTGTGACTGATAATCCTAGTTTAGATCAGGATCCAGAGCCAATTGAACAAGAGATACCCGATTTATTTCCTTCATGTGCCATTACTCGAGCCATGTCAAAGAAAACTTCCGAGAATCAAAATACTCTCAAAAATAATGTCACAGATGTTGACTTAAATGACACCTTTCTCAGTCAGGTTTGACACGGATCATTCCGTTATCCCTCGTGGATTTGAAACTTCCAGTAAAACTTCTGCTGACCAAAGTCAGACATTTTCTAGATCAAATCTCATTGCAGAACAACACAAAGACCCAAATATTTTGTCTTTGTTTGACAGGGTAGATGATGAAGGTAAAACTTCAGATAGCTCTGTTTCCCATTATACAAAATCTGGTATTCTCATGCGTAAATGGAGACCTCCAGACGTTTTGGTTGATGACGATTGGGCTATAGAACATCAAATTGTGGTTCCAAAGCCCTATCGTGCTGAAATATTGCGCCTGGCCCATGAAACCCCCTGGGCTGGTCACTTAGGGGTCAGGAAAACTTATCACAAAATTCTCAGTCACTTTTATTGGCCTAATCTCAGGCAGGATGTAGCACATTTCTGTAAAACTTGTCACACATGTCAAGTGGTAGGAAAGCCAAATCAGACCATTCCAAAGGCCCCTTTACAGCCAATTCCTGCATTTCAAGAACCATTTAGTAGGATACTAATAGACTGTGTTGGGCCCCTACCAAAAACAAGATCAGGAAATGAGTACATGTTGACAATTATGTGTACATCAACTCGGTTCCCAGAAGCCATACCACTGAGAAATATAAAGACAAAGACTATAGTGAAAGCTTTAGTCAAATTTTTCACTTTATTTGGCCTCCCTAAATGTGTCCAGTCCGATCAAGGCTCCAACTTTATGTCTGGTATTTTTCAACAAGTAATGGATCAGCTAGGCATTAAACAGTATAGGTCATCCGCCTATCATCCAGAAAGTCAGGGTGCTCTTGAGCGATTTCATCAAACTTTGAAAAACATGATTAGGACCTACTGTTTTGACACAGAGAAGCAGTGGGATGAAGGAATTCATTTTCTGCTCTTTGCTGTTAGAGAGTCAATTCAGGAGTCTCTTGGCTTTAGCCCATTTGAGTTTGTATTTGGACATACAGTCCGTGGCCCACTTAAGCTCGTTAAAGAGAAATTCCTATCAGACGATGATGATTGTCTGAATATTTTGCAATATGTGTCAGATTTTCGTACAAAACTCTCTAAAGCATGTGAATTAGCCAGAGAAAATCTTGAGTCATCTCAGCAGTCAATGAAAACCAAATATGATAAAAGCACCTCAAAACGGAAGTTTGAACCAGGTCAAAAAGTTCTTGTTCTACTTCCAATTCCTGGCAAACCACTCCATGCTCGTTACTTTGGGCCATACCTAATTGATAAGAAATTGAGTGATTTAAATTACATCATAATAACACCTGACAGGCGAAAACAAAAACAGCTATGTCACATAAATATGCTTAAGCCATATTTAGATAGGGATAATCCTACTAAGACAAAGCCTGTCAGTGCAGTCAGTTCAAACCATTATGAAGATAGTGATACTGAAACTGACTTGAGTGAAAATACTCTAAACTCAAAGCTGGGCTCGGTCAAGCTTCAGAACTCAGAAATCCTGGAGAAGCTGGAGTCTACAAAGTTGGCACACCTCAAGCCAGAACAACAACAACAGGTAAAAGAACTGCTCCACGAATATAAACACCTGTTTCAAGATGTTCCAACGAGGACAAACGTCATCTATCACGACGTTGATGTTGGGGACAGTAAGCCTGTAAAACAACATCCATACAGACTGAATCCAACAAAAGCGAAATATCTCCAGGAAGAAGTCAAATACCTGCTGGACAATGACTTTATTGAACCCAGTAAAAGTAACTGGAGTTCGCCGTGCATACTTGTTCCCAAATCAGATCACAGTTATCGTATGTGCACGGACTTTAGGAAGGTCAACACTTTAACAAAGACAGACACTTTCCCAATCCCGAGGATTGATGACTGCATCGACCGAGTGGGAAAATCCAAGTATTTGACGAAATTTGACCTACTGAAGGGATTTTGGCAAGTCCCTTGACGGATCGTGCTCGTGAAATATCCGCCTTTGTTACACCAGACGGATTGTTCCAGTACAAGGTGATGCCATTCGGAATGAAGAACTCTCCGGCAACGTTCCAACGGATGATCAACGACGTCATATCCGGCTAGACGGGTGTGCAGCCTACGTTGACGACGTCGTCCTGTATAGTGACACCTGGAGGAAACATAAAAAAAACACACCGGAGGAAACACATCAAGCTCATGCGGAAGTTCTTTGAGAGACTGAGCAAAGCAATGTTGACTGTCAACCTTGCAAATCTGAGTTTGGTTGGGCTAGGGTAACTTACCTCGGACATACTGTAGGACAGGGTGAGGTAAAACCTGTTGATGCCAAAATCAGTGCCATTTCAAGTTTTCCCATACCAAACTGCAAACGACAACTGATGCGCTTTCTCGGTATGGCTGGTTACTACAGAAAATTCTGTCCAAATTTCTCCACAATTACTGAGCCTTTGACTAACTTACTTAAAAAGAAAGTAAAGTTTGTTTGGTCAGAGCAATGCCAACAGGCATTTGATACACTTAAAGCCATACTGCAAAGTGCCCCAGTGTTGTCTGCACCAGATTTCACTTTGCCATTCAAATTAGCTGTAGATGCTAGTGATACGGCTGCTGGTGCTGTTTTATTGCAAGAGGATAGTCATGGTATAGATCATCCTGTTTGCTATTTTTCACGCAAATTTAACAAATCCCAGAGAAACTACTCTACAATTGAAAAAGAGTGTTTATCTTTGATATTAGCTTTACAGCATTTTGAAGTTTATGTTACTTCTTCAAATCAGCCAATAGTGGTTTATATTGATCACAACCCTCTTGTTTTTCTGCAGAAATTTAAAGGCAAAAATCAGAGATTGCTAAGATGGAGTTTAATGTTACAGGAGTTTAATCTTGACATTAGACATATCAAAGGCAGAGACAATTTAATTGCAGACTGTCTCTCTCGTATTAGAGTTATTGTTGTTCACTTTCAAGAAATTTACTTTAGAGTAAAACAAAATTTGAGTACTTAAATCCTTTTCAAGATTACATTTGTAAAAGAAAGATTTTTCTTTGAAAAATTTTCTTTTTTGGAGAGGGGGTGTGTTATGTAGGTCATTCCCCCACACTCATCATGACCTGAGTTCAATTAGTCTAGAACATTCTTAAGGTCACTGCCCTTGATGACCTCACAACCTTGAATTCAATTAGTCATGTTTGGAATGTTCTGGAAAGTTGATTAGTTGTGTAAGGGAGATAATTTTAGAACAGTAATTAGCATGTCAATAAAAGTTCTAGATTGTTCTTATATGCCTTTATAAAAGGGACGTGCACAGCTTCCAGTCAGACTTTTGGGATCGTGTCTCTTGTGTGTTACTAAACTCCAGCAGTAGTCATTCTCAAGACTTTTCAAGACCTTCACTGTCAACGCTGGATTTATACTGTGGACTTTGTGCAACTACAAGCCTGCAAGCCGAAGGACTGTTCATTCATCCGACTGACTGTTACAACTCTGAGACTGGAGCTTTGCCGTCCCAGCTGAGATAAGTAGTCTGTACACTTTAAAGCTTGTATTCTATCCCTAACTTAGCAATTAGTTTTATTTTCGTAATAAATTTTGTTTAAACGTTAACTGCTGAGTTCACCCTTTTGTTCGTTTTCTCTGCACGTAACAATTTTACTGACAGAAATTCAAAGCTCGAAAACGTAGCACTCTAAGTAGTAATCCGAACATGCATGTCATTCTCATTCTGATGTATGTATGTATGCACTTCAGTCATTGTCGAGACCAGAACATTTGCGTGTCACTCAATTTAGAGCAGATATTTCATCTTCGTAAGCAGACCCTTCTATATTCCAACGGTTACCTGTAGAGTAGAGAATCTGTGGTTTATCTTTCGCTACATTGTGTACAAGTCCACAAGATATATTCCTCGAGAAATTTTGTGCCATGAATGTAGGATTTAGTGATGTACTTGTCACAATTAAGAACTGAACTGCAAAAAGCTAATTACATCTTTGATGCATTTCATCAGAGAAAGGGGCTTCGCACAATATACAATTTGCACAATTGCACATTGTTATTTCTTCATTTGTATCATTACAAAACAAAATTAAATTGTGTGTCCAATAAGCCCGAGGCGCTGAATGTGGCACATATCTAGCTAGCAAGTATATAATAAGCTATAACAGAATTTAATTTATTTGCCTGACGGTCTACATACTGTAGGTCCACACGGGACTCATTAGTAAATAAACTGCTACAACCATAGTATCTGTACAGTGGTCACGTTGTGTTATTGAGCTTACAACAAGTGTTTTGGTTAGGGGATACATGTAAGACATGCCACATATTAAAAGACAGGGGATAATAGAATACAGTATTTATGGTTTCTTGAGAGAGCAAATATTAGCGGCATCTAGTATGAATCCAGGCAATTAAATTGCATTTCAGTTCCACCACACACATGTAATTTTCCAAATTGTAACAGACAATACCTACATCAGCAGTTCAAGTCGCAGTAATATTTGCATATTTGTATTTCGTAGAAACTAATATACAACGTGCTGGCGGCAAGAGAATCATCAACATTGCGTATGACACCTATAATCCACGAGGTAAGAGCATTTTAGACATCTGGATAGGAATGAGAGAGAAAGTGACGTCAGTTGTTTCCAAAGTAGTGAGCCTCGATTGGTACAGGCCATTGGTTCACAAAGTGGGTATAAGTTTACATTTTTCTGATGACAAATGAAAACAGAAATATGCACAGTTTAAAGGGACAAAAGTTACTCGTTTTAGTTTTTTCTTTTCAATGTTTTATTTCAAAAATAGTTTGTGTTATATGACTTCTTGAAATATGCTGAAATACTGATTCACTGAGCACAACCTCAATTCTTCAGGCTGCTTGCTGCCAAACAAGATTAAACACTGAAGTGGTGGACCATTTTACGGTCTGTACCGAAAAAATCAAGGCCCGTGCACGACCCTTACCATGCATGGCTAAACATACACTGTAAAAATTTATACCTTTTGCAAGCTTTTGGAACTTGAAATAAGAATTGGCGGTGCCCTTCGTTTATATCATGATAGCAGCTTTCCAGTACATCGTGGAAATGTTCATTTGTCATAGGTAGCGGGAAAAATACACTTTGTCAGGAGGTCACAAGCGAAATCATCATAGCATGTTTTCTTGACATCATAAACAATAAAAAAGAGCGACTTTGCCCCTTTACCTGTGAGATGAAGTGCACGGAAACTTTGAAATCACTGAAATCATTTAACAAACTACCGACAAACGAACTTGATGCAAAATGAGAGAGCACTTAGAACGCCGGCAATGGCGATGAATGTGACACATTTGAGTCTTCATTAGCCGGATTGTGGTCAGTAGAAGTGTGGGCTTATACAAACTGATCTAGTAAAATGATACGTATACAACAATAAAGCGTTATAAGAGCAATTTAGCAAGAATACGATCCACCGTTGAGATAAAGAAGATAAATTAATTTTGAGTTGGTAGGCCTGCTCTTCAAATTACTTTAGTGGAAAGCTTACTGACTTATAAAGTGATCTCTTTAAGAATAATGTGATTTTCTATCATAAAAGTGTGTGTGAGTTTTGAAATGTTCTATGTCCCTATTCCGGGGTAGATAGCTAATTGGGGTTTGAATGAAGCAAATCTTACTGTCATTTGGAACGAGCCACTTTCTTAAAGGTCGTGGGTCATTGGTAGTAACGCGGATGGAATTCGTATGTTCGCCATGTTATTTGCTTTATCTCTCAAACGTTGCCTCATAATGTAGGCCAGATCGCCCAGCAATAAAACTATATCAGCGATAAGCCGCCTCCATACCAGAGCACTCAAGCCACTTTGAGTTACAATGTCAGCTGGACCGAACGCATCTTTAGACTTCTAACTTGAGTGATACGGCTGATGAGAGATGAATGTGGGCGCAACTCATCGACTGTGATTACGATCAGGAGTGACGTGATTGTGGACTTGTAAGCGAACGTAACGTAGTATATGGCGATAGCTAACTCAAGGGGGCACAGCCCCCGCGGGAAAAGTCACATCACGTAATTTGTAAACTAGCGGGTAACTTTCAAGGTATCGCGACGCACTCACTCATACGTAACATTTCCGCACTCAACAGCATGCAATATAGCAACTGTGAGGAGAGTGTCCCATAATTTTTACTGCAAAGCGATACAAATTGCCAACACTTAATACTGATTAATTAAGTTTAAGGGAGGGTGCATTGGCCTCCTGGGCATAATACTTGTTTTAATATTCCTAGGGGGCCCTTTAAAGACTATAGAAATACAGAAAGGGAAAATGGTCCACTGATGCTCAGCGACGTGAAGTTCAGAATTGAAGGAAAAGAAAAATGAAGGAATATATCTTTTTTTCCTAAGGATGCCTCTAAATTATTGCCCTATTCCTGCATCGTCACGTGCTCGTTCGCTTCATTGATTGTCAAAAAGAACACCTTTTTACATATCTTGACTCTCTCTTGGATGAAGTTACAACCGACAACAATGTTCCTTTGTGTAGCCCGAAAGTTCAGTGCTTCAATTAAGGCGTATTTTTATTCTGTGTCACGAGTTTGTGTCGATTTTCTGTTGCCGTCACGTCGGCCGAGGTGTTTGTCATATGCATATTTATAAGGGAGCCTTGGAGTCTTTCTCTTTTCCTATCTCGTGTATCGATTTAAGCGGCAAGCTTGACCTATCTACTGAGTGATTGGCAGTTCTGAAGACGGTGCGGTGAGAACTCAGTGACGGAGATGAGTCGCTGTCGTTAGTTCGAGGATCGGAATTGACGAGGATAATACTTGATTGGTGATTGAAAGGCTTGGTAACGGAATGAAATACGGACAGTGGAGATAATCGAACGAGCACAATTAAAGAGGGGAGGGGCGGTGAGGAAAGAGATAATAGTTTGTTAATTTCGTTTTCGTAGGTCCTGACGTTAGCCAGAATTTTCAGAGTCCCACTCTGTTGGCAAGGAAAGATTAGGCCTATCTATCTATCTATCTATCTATCTATCTATCTATCTATCTATCTATCTATCTATCTATCTATCTATCTATCTATTACAAAATGTATGTATGTATGTATGTATGTATGTATGTATGTATGTATGTATGTATGTATGTATGTATGTACGTACGTACGTACGTACGTACGTACGTACGTACGTATGTATGTATGTATGTATGTATGTATGTATGTATGTATGTATGTATGTATGTATGTATGTACGGTAAAACACTCTGGCACATAAAGTGGGAGCTAATATACGGCTCTAAAGTGAAATTAGTCAATACATATCTGTAATTTTAAACATAAATCTACCTGACAAGAGTAAGAAGATTATACAAGAAATTTGGTTTTGGAATTTCACCCAAAAGTGTCATTTCACTATACAAAGTGGAGTATGGAGCAATTATCAACAATTTTCACCACACAAAACTACATGTATAGCTATATCTCTGCATTCATATATGTTTGGCAATTGATATAAATGTACCTCACTAGAATATGGTGATTAGATGTGCATAGATGTACGCAAATATGATTTTGTAATTTCACCCAAAAGTGTCATTTCATTATACATGACATGGAAGTATCACAGATTGCAGGCAAAATTTGAACAATTGCTCCCATACAAAACCAGCTATATCTGTACATTTACATAATATTATGTTTTACAAATGCTTTCTGTCGCATTCAGAGAGATTTATGGGTATGGTTTGCATTAAGCAAAAACTTGGAGTTTCCCATGATACTCTTGATCCTTAAGGCCCCCCGTGAACACCCATTTTTTCTCCATGCTCTCCCCTATTTTCTCTTCTGGTCCCTCTCCCGATAATAATGATGGTTCCCCTCAAATAGCGAAAATGCTGACACTACTGCTCTTATTGATGATACTGATGATAGGGCAGTAAAATTTATTTCCACAATAATTTAACTAATCCTTGTTCAACCCTTGCCCGCCAACTTCTTCGTGCTCGTAAAAGTAATTAATAAATCGTGCGGGATTAGGAAAAAACGTCAAAATCTCTCGTGATTTCAGTAACATCGTGTAATCATGAAAGTGTGTGTTACCCCTATGATGCCATCTAACGCAGCTACTGTGATTTTTACTTTTCCGAAATCAACATGCGAACGACACTGAAAGCAACTCTGTCGATGACGACGGAGTCGACCATGGCCATGATGCAGCTGTAATCGACCATGATGACTATGACGACCGTGACGACGTCGACGAGCGTTACAGCATGGCACAGCGTCATACTTAACTAACGCTGAGGCTAAAGCGACGTTACGATAACAGTCGCGCAGCTGGTCTTCTCTTAGACAGACATAATTTGTAGGGGAGAACGGGTACGCTACTCATCTTAATTGCTGAGACATCTCACTACAGAACAAAATCTGTGCCGTTTTCCAAAAACGCCTCGTCGAATTTATATATTGAAGCATTTTTCCTGAGACGATATAACTTATTGTAAGTTCAAGGTGCGCGATTCCAACCCCTTTCCGGATTTGCATATCGATAAAATGTGTTTTAAGGCGATTGCTTCCGGAGGTAACCGGAAGGACACGTTTATCGTTTACGAGAAGAGAGAGGAAGTGCCCAGAGAGAACTTTGATGAGGTGATAAATTCTGCCTCGTCAGTGATCCTCGGTGTTTAAGTCTTTCGATCTAGTTCTCTCCCTCTTATTCACGCCTTCCCCGAAAGTGATTCACAAAAAATCGGAGAGCATGCCTAGGTTCACCAGGTAAATTGACCGGAAACTTGTGCGTTGCGGTAGCTCCTTCATCCCCCGACTGCCGATTCGCAGTTTGAGGCATTTGTTGGTGGAAGCGCATGCGCTAGATGCGTGTTGTATCAAAAACTGAGAGTAGGTGTTTTAGTTTTGGTCAGATTTCGACAATACGTTTTCTTGACATCTCTACCAATGCCTGTCCCACTGAAAAGCAACATTTAATCACGTCGCCATAAATGTGGCGCGTCGCACACTCGTTAAAAGCAAGGATTTTGTGTCTCTTTGTCTCAATTATAAATATCGAGTACTTTTTGTATTCGTAACAGAATGATGTGTTTTAAAAATGATTTATTACCATCTAAACTAAATTCAAGATTTAATCATGTAACAATATTCGACTCACATAAAGGCTAGGTGAGCAACTGAAGACGTAAGTTTAAGTTCTTGCTTTCTATTTCAGTTATGATTTCTAAACCATTTATATATATATATATATATATATATATTATATATATATATATATATATATATATATATATATATATATATATATATATATATTCTGTTTTCTTTTCTTTCAGACCTTGTACGAGTAAACCCGATAGGCTACTCAGAGCTATTTTATGTAAAAGCAATATTATCCTCGAGTAGTTTTTCCACGTTTTGTATAAATGAAAAGTTTTCACTTTGAAATATCGTTGCTCACGACTTACCATCATACCAGTATAATCTTTATTGAGCGTTTGAATATTTAATTGTGTTCAAAGACAAGCTACGGTTTTCCAATGAGGGTGACGTAAATTGGATGTCACTGTAGACGACATATATTCCTGTCTGTGATCGCAGAACCTCACTTCATAGACCAGAATTCACGACTTCTGCGTGTTCCCCTGAGATCCCGTCGGCAACAGGTCGGCAACATTTCAATTGCATAACAGATGAATAGTATATAAAACGCAAAAAAAAAATGACACTTGAACTTTTCATACTTGAAGAAACTTCATGGTGGTTCGGGAAAGATGGTAGTCCCTCTTACTGTACCTGAAACTCACCTTTTTATGTGGACCTGTTATACGAATGCTCCGTATACTAACACTTTGAAAGGTTCAGAAATATTTTATATGACGATTTTGAATCATGACATTATGAATTTATTTGACTTGAAAGATATTCAAGGTAAAATAATTTCCAATCTGTCAGCAAAATTCTCCAAAATGTTAGCTTTAACTCAATTTTGAGGTAGAACGCGCCTCGGGGACAGATATTCGGGCTTTCAAAGTTTATCAATTCTTTTTCGATCTACCTCTTGTGGGGCTCATTTTAAAGCTCTTGGAGTAAAAAAAGTTTTCACCGGCTTAGTATTTTTGAAAATCGAAAATTTATTCCCCCCCCCCCCCGGGACTGAACACATGGATGGCGGCCATTTTGAATTTCAACTATCGGGAAATCTTAGGTACTTTGTCTCTTTAGTACCAAATTTTGCAGGGTGACCCCTGAGTTTCATTCTTGATTTGGTAAGAGAATGGTCGAAAGTTTCATTGAGGAAAGTTTGAAAAAATTTTTTAAGTCTTTTCACTTTTGCGGCGCATACTACCTTAACACAGATTTTAAATCTTTCTATAACCAACATAATTGAGAGAGGGTGCTCTCCTATGCACATTCTTGCGTCACAATTTGCATAATTCATGCATGATTGGTAAGGAGAGTTAGAACTTGCAAGTACATAGAATACACGTGAATATTCTTCATTGGCACACTGAAACAATACCTTTAATATATCATGAATAATTAATAACAAGCCGAACTTTTTTAAATACTTTCAATCTTCAAAATCATGACAGCTCAGAAAAACTGGCATAAAATCACTCACAGAATTTCTAACAGTATATCAATTTTTGAGCTTGAGCTCACGAGCTTCGATGTTTGCAAGTATGGCTTGGAAGCTAAGCCCTGCAGGCACAAAGTAATCATCTTGGTTGCTGGCAAATATACCATGGCAAGAATTATCCTTGCGGGAGAATGAAAGCTCTGCCGGTATTCGTCTTGTTTTTTCGGTCGCAGATGGATTGAAACTTCAGGCCAGGGCGAGGATTAAAAACTAGCCAAATCTACAACCGAGGCGAAAAATAGTCATGCCTTACCCGGCGTTGCCGTGACCCGCAAGCCAAAAATTTTACATGAATAGCTTTCATCTCGACTGCTTACACAAAACAATGGCACTCCACGCGCCGTTGCCTAGCTAACCGCCCTTCTGTCATCCCCTTGTGGAGAAAAGTTTATGCAATTGATTGGACTAATCTTCACCGTCACGGACTTCAGCATTGTCCAAGCACGTATCGTTCAAATATGATTGTCGTCAGGCGTAGTACTTTAGCCCAGCTATTCGGAATCAATCTGGCGAGATGGGAATTTGATACAGGCTTTTAAAAACCCGGCGATATCATCGCCTTTGCTATATGGAAACAATTCCATTAAATTAGATCATTTATTAATAAACGCGATGCTTCCTCTCCATATGTCTTCGAGAAAACTGATCTTGAAGTGCATTTGTTTTCATCAAATCTTCTCAATTTTAATGCGCTGGTCGCGTTGCTGATCCAGAATATATTCCGAAAAGAACGCACGATTGTGCCGGTGTACACACGGCCGTACTTGGCTTTGCACATGCGTACATTTATTGACCAGAAATTAAAACGAGGCCTTTGAGTCAGTTTGCAGTTGTTAAAGTTCTGTACCTTTGCAACGCAAGGTAACACGGCGTATTTAGAAATGCGTCAATTCACATGCAGGCGCGTTATCGTTCGCTATGTACACTCGCAAATCTTAGATGTAAAGCGATGGTCCAACTATCTTACAAGGAGGGAATGTTTAATATTTTCCAGTGCGCTGTATTGTTGGCGAGCCTTTGGCGAACAACGAAAACGCATTTGTAAAAGGCTTTTAACTATTACATATTGGTATTGAAAAACGCATTGCCGTGAAAATTTCTGCTAGCTACGCCTCGTGGGCTTATTCAATGAAACTGGTGACCGATTGTGCGCTTGTGTGCAAAAAAACAAAACAAAACAACAAAAGAAAAAAACAAATCAAAAAGCGCACCATAACCATGGAATGGGACTTCAAGTTTTGTCAGTGGATAGCCGGTTATTCTGTAAGGCTGATGTAATGTGAACTTAAGCTATTGTTTTCCGGTTTGGACAATGCAGGCCGTTCTTTTATGACTCAATTGTCTCAGAGCGACGTCGACTGTCACAATTGGAAAGCGATAAACGCTTAAGAAATAGCGCTATACAAAGAAAAACATGCACAAAACAGATTCTAGTTCATCTTATAAATCAACTAAGAGTCTCTCCAGTCAAGCCTTTTTAAATATTCTGAGTTTTCATAGAAAACGACGACGACGACGACGACGACGATAATGATGATGATGATGACGATGATGATGATGATGATGATGATGACGATGATGATGATGATGATGATGATGATGATGGTGATAACGACAACAGCAACAACAACAACAACAACAACAACAACAACAACATCATCATCATCATCATCATCATCATCATCATCATCATCATCATCATCATCATCATCATCATCATCAACAACAACAACAACAACAACAACAACAAAAAGCTCAAATCATCGGTGCATTTTACATTGCCCATACTATGAAGCATTTTCCCCGTGCACTTTGTGGTTGGGGCAATTTTTCCTTCTCCGTTCATCTCACCCTGTTTCTGGTGACTCGTCCTATTGCCTCTACAGTTCATTGCCTCAGTTTTTTTACACGAGTAAAACACTTATTTTGATTAAACTGTACTGTAGTTGTAAGAAATATACATCGAAAAGTAATTTATATGATAATCTATAGAAAACACATTTATAAAACACATGATGATCACGGTATTTGTGCAAGGAATACAAAGAGAAATAATTGATATGATTACCTTTAGAATGTATGAAAGTATACAATAGTGACTAAATTGTTTTTGTAATAATGTATCAAGAAATAATTTATATAGTAATACACGGTATTGCTTGCTTGCCCATGGGAAGCTGACATTTTGTAAGATAAACGTGTTATTAATTACTTGAAGACCGAATGAATGATCAAGACAGATTGACCTGTCTCACGGGCGTCGGTCCCCCACTCACTCCTTTTGAGATTCTCGCCCAAATAATTCATAATTGAAGACCGTCTCTTGTAACGTCTGGAATTAGACTGCTTCTCAAAAGGATGGGGAAACAAAACCTTAAGTAGAGCTTGAATTCGATCTATTCATTGGATCAGTGAATGGGCTTTTTATAGTGAGAACAACTGGAAAACACAATTGAGAAACAACACGATATCTTTAGTCCCCGATGAGTCTGCTGATTTTGAGAAATAACATATAGAAGAGACGCCAGGAGTTGCCTTGGAAACAATTTTCTGGCATTGTTCATATTAAAGTCCACTACCTCAAGATTAGCCACGTGTTTCTTGAAAAGATAAAATCTCGTGAAGACATATTTAGATTTCTTCTCGTTTTTTCCTAATGTCACGTTCTGAACATTCTTTTCCAAAAACCGATCTGAACCATACCATAAAGGTTATAATTATGCAATTGGGGTAGCAGCACACCGTGACATCCATTATGCATCTCCATTTACTTTTCTTCGAATAATTGTTACACTTAATTACGGTGGTTTGCACTGAATCGGTGGCAATGCCGGGAACGAGACACAGCCAACACTGTTGGGTGTACATTGCCGTCGGGCGGTTATATCAGTTGATCACAAAGAAATTAACTCGCGAAAGTTGAAATATTGTCAGGAAGGAGGTCGGACGTAGTCAGAACAACACCACCAGATCCACACAAACCACACTTGCAAATGACCTACGCGTTTGTGCGGATCTGGTGGTGTTGTTTTTTAAACGCGTGACCTCTTTCCAGACAATTTTTCAACTTCCTCAGAGTTGATTTCTTTGTTACTGACTAATATTATAGCGAGAAAATAATTACACGTGACAGTGTTTAGGTTGACAACTCCTCAACCTAGATGTTATTTCCACTTATGTCCCGTACTGCAAACCACGGTATAATTATAGTACTACCCTTGCAGCCACAACATGCTGTGTACAGTTAAATGCGATAGCCAATGCTAGGGGGCTGATCTGAAATTAATTTGTCGACGAATACACGTCGGTTACAGCAACACCAAGGCAGTTCTCACAAGTTGAGCAATCAGAATTACGATATTCGTTTAAGGAGTAGAACATGAAACTCTGAAATTACCGGAAAATGCGTCAAAACACATCAAAATCTACCGCTCATTAAACATTTATTACCTCTGACCCATTGACGATATGACGCTTTAAACTGCATGAGACACAAATTAGAAATTCACAGCTGTTTATTCTTTTGCAACCAATTTTTCGATTTTGAACAATTTGTCTTAGAAATGTAAAATTTTTGTCAGCTTCGAATTCAAACGATACTTTACCAGTTCGCAAATTGGTCAAGAATCTAGCTTAACAATAATACTCGAATTGATAGCCCCCGGCACAGATGCCATTATTATTAACTGTATATCATGTAGCAATTATTGATTTTTAGGGTGTATCATATCGAGTTACAGCTCTTAAAATATGATAAAATTTTAATCCTAGTAAAAATTTAAGTGCAGGACTGTGCGATACGCACCTGTTGAATCATATTCGAGGCCTAACGAGTACGGGTCCGACTGTTATTTAAAACCCCGGTGCAAATGCGACATGCGCAGTTTGTCAGTTTAATCTGAAAGTCGGTAATTAATCAACGCCCTACTTTACAGCATCGTTGCAACGTTTTGCTGGAAACGATTTCTTATCGTATACGTGAATTGAATAATGAAGCAATGGGTGCGAACTCGTTTTATTTTCAATTCTATGCGGCCGTTAAAGGGATACAGTCGTCGGAACTGCGCCCAAAGGTCATATGGACCCATACGACCAATGTAAACACTATACCCAAGGTAAGATGGTGATTGATGAAAGTTAAAACATGTGTGCCATAATCTACATTGTATAATTTAAATGTTGCAGCCATGATGATGAGGGGCATCAAGAAACTCGCACTGGCGCAATTCCGACGACTGTTTCCCTTTTGTGTGTCTACAACTTCCTCAGAGTTTAGAGTACGCAAAGGAAACTCCACCAATTTATCTTGCTCAGGACTTCTGTTGGGACTTGAGTCAGGAAAACTAACATCCCTTTTCAGTTAAAGCTGGAACAGAAAACAATTCCCTGATTTCCAGGAAACAGTTCCTCTGAGGAGCGTCCATCAAAACGCTGAGTGCGTCAACGCGTCGTTCTGATTGGACGAATCGAAAAGTCAATGTAACATACAGCCATCGATAAAATTAAAAACAGAACATGTCTCAGCATTGTTGTGTGTGGGAGGTAAACGCTATGCGAGAGTAACGAGAAAACAAATTGGAGAATTGATGAAAGTTTTGCATTGAAACGAATGAATGTTTCTTATCCTGACTTCCCAGGAAATATATTGCAGACCTACATGTACCCTAATGAAAGATTTTTTTCATTTTGTTACATCGCCTCATTTTGCCGTCCGTCCTAACAAATACCTGATCTCAGCATATTATGTGTTTTACGCTTCTACTGTAAAGACTTTAGTTCAATTTTCTCAGTACAATGATATTCGTTCAGCACTATTATTTCAGATCCCTCCTCTGATGACGAGAAGCTTACGGTAGAGCACCACAAAAATATACGCCGGTTTTACACACTATGACAGCGTCTGTTCCTGTAACTGTCGGGTATGCACCGTGTAGGATGAGTATCGCCCGCCTAGCTCTCGCGTTGGTCCTTATCTGCCTAGAATTGCCCCATGATCTCCGGTTTAAGATTATCTTAATAATGTCAACCGCTTGATTAACTATATTACCATGATTTGATGAGTATGTTGGGAGACAAGCTCTGTATGTCTACGGTTTGAATGGAAAACATGATATTGGCCAGAATTGTGACAACATACTACAGATCCTGAAATTGCAGGCAGAATGAACAGTCGTTCAAGGTAGTCATATCACTTAAAACTTGAAGAAAAATAAAGCTTTCACTGTCTTGGTTTTATAAATATTAGAAATTCAGTCCCCCAAAAGAGCACTAGCAAACGCATAGAAAGTCGGTCAGTTGGAATTTTAAAGATTGTTTACGTTACCGTAAACTGTAAAAATCCAAACATTTGCATGTCTGCCATCGTAGCCTTTTTTGATCTTAAAAGAGATTTCAATTTTTTTCCTTCTTAACCTGTTCACCTCCAATTCCCTGTAAAGAGGTCCACAATCACCATTTGTAACAATGGGTTTGGGCCAAACCGTGGTGGTGAAAGGGTTAAGGCATAGTGTGAGCAAAATTTAAAACTGACTCTTTCGAGGTGCTATCCTATACTTTATGACTGCCGCTTTATTGACCTATTGGTACGGGCGACAAGCTGCAATGATGTCAACCTGAAATAACGCCAAGGTCTCTACACAAGAGAGATCGACCGGAAGTTCCTGTGTCGCTCGTATTGAGGAAGTGAACAATTTTTATCATACTTTGGTCGGACGAAATGCATATTATTTACAAATCAACGACGGTAAAAAACTTTTAAATTTCCTCCCGTGAACTCTAAATAAACCGCTATTGAAATCGCTATCAAGCCTGCACACGCAAAGCGGGACGACAGGGTGTTTGCAATTAGCCGTTGCTATACATATTCCAGGGCTCACCCACGCCCGTTTCGTCGCGTGTGTACGGTTACTTGCAGGCACGTCGCGTGCCGCCACTCAACTGTAATCGAAACACGCCATTTTTACAAATGTCCATGAAGTCTCTCAGCAGGATATTGGAAACGCTGAATTGAAGTAACAAGCTTGAGGTAAATACAACCGACACTATAGCTTCCGAGACAATCTCTCTTCAATTTAAGACACTAGGTCTACGTTCAGTTGCATATCAATGTCGATAACGCTCCATGTTCAGAGCATGTTGTCGCCTGAAGAGTCGAATTAACTCACTGGCTTAACAGTAGGCCCTCGCACGCCAGCAAATGACCGTGGACGTACAGTTCTAGCTTATCACGAAACTGAACTCATAAAGAGCTCATTAGGCCTAACTGAAAAAGCTAGGAAAATTTATTTATTCCAAAGGTGTTCACGCTGCGCCGATGTCCGCCACCGCATGTTTAGCTGTATATTTTCAACTAAAGAACTTTATGTACCTTATACATCTTACATATTTCAAATTACTTGATCTGTGAAAGGGGGGGGGGGGATTTATTATTTTAAAAGGAGGGCATGGAAGTTTCAATTCGGTGTGGAGACCTTCTTTTTGGAGGATGTCGGGTATGTTGTTCCTTTTCGCGATGGAGTGCCTGGAAACCGCCTAGCATCATGGGTATTTCTGTGTACGCACAGGGTACATGGAAACTGTCACTTTACACAAGCCTCGTTCCAGTATCTATGGTCAAATGTCCTATATATTCTAGAACAAAACACACTATCGTTATCGACCACAGTGTATTTTAATGTGTCTAATTGCCCATTCGAATCTGGTTGTCCTTTAAGACCGCCAAAATATGCGACAGAAAAGCAGACTTTTTTCGCTAATTAGTCGCCCTTTATCGGACTTGCCAAAACTAGTTCAGATTGCTAGAAAACGGCGGCTTAGTAGTGCCAAACGTGACATAATTGTGACGCCAACATGAATGTACGTTCGTTACGAAAACTGAACGCATATTATCAGCTCAATTTTTGTAAACGTTGTCGTCAAGGTGACGGCATGTGGAGCAATGGTGGTTCGTGATGATGTTTTGAGATTCATCGTTGACCTCATCGATGATGTTTTGACGTAGTGATCAGAGCCAGCGATGACAACACGTCTCTGGTTTCAGACGAAAGCTGGAGATACGATGGGTTCTACATAGGTATCTGACAAGAATACGCTGCACTATCATGGTTAGGGATGGACCATTAGATTTTGTTAGGGGGTGGTCAAAAACAGGGAAAAAAATTCAAAGCAAAAAATTAGGAAAAAATCTTCAGACTAGTTTGCAAAAAAAAAAAAAAAAAAAGATCATAACCCTCAAAAAATGATAAATCTGACAGTTTACTGAGAAAAAATTAGCATATCATGACTCACTTGGACAAAAAATTTACATTATTAAAAAAATACTCACAATCTCATTGTGACCACCCCACCTTCCAAGATCTAATGGTCCTTCCCTTAGAAGTTACATTTTCCTCTGTAAAGGGCCAGTAGTTGGCCTCTTCTTTTTTTTGCTTTGTATGTCACCACAGGTTCCTGTTTTACTCCCACAGCATGTTGAAAACCTTATATTTAGCTTGTCAACACAGCGCGTCTGTCAGAGTTAAAAATATTGTTACTACTGTTTGTCATTATATTACAATGCCCTGTCCATCGCATTTTAATTGGTCGAGCTGAACCACGTGACAGCCCACAAATACACAGCAATGGTTGCTTACAAGCCCGTGAATATGAATAATGTCGTAAACATAGTAACTTTACAGCTAAAACGAAAATTGTAATTTGTACAAAGATCACAATCAATCACAAAATAAAATGAAGCACTTGTGGGCCAAGTTTAGACACTTATTTTCCAAAAAATCTCCGGATTTGCAAAATTTTTGCAGTGCGCACTACTCACTGACAAGTTCTAGGGCCCCATTGTCGTTCGCACGGGAAATTTTCGTAAATTTTGACGGTTATTTTTTTTTTTTGGGGGGGGGGGTTCGTTGATAATATAATGGAAATAACAGACTCCGTGCTGACCATTAACGTTTATTTATGGGCGCGGACGAGAGGAAAGCCAAAATTAACGGGCTCGTCAAGCCTCGCCCATTAATTTTTTGGCTTTCCTCTCGCCCTCGCCAATAAATAAACGTTAATTGTCAGCGCGTCGTCCGTTATTTCTATAACAATAGCCATGTAGTTTACATGTGCGGACTGAGTTGACAAACCAGTGCATCTCAACATGCTTGGGGGAATAGAAAAAGAAACTGTAGTTTATATTAAAAGCAAAACAGTGAAAAATATCCTCAAAAATTACAGTAGCTGGCCCTTTAGTTGTTGTAAACTTTTGATGTGTTTGCTGGTATTTCTGTTCTGTCTAAAAATAAAATGACTGCTCCCAAATTCATGTTTAGGGGAATACCTTGAATTGTGGTCCAAAGTAGAATAAATTTGTCAACAATTAAATAAAGTGCGTTGTGTTAGCAAGCAAGTACTCATTATTTCAACATAATAGGGATAAATCTAATCGTATCGTGAACAAAAAAATTGAAAATATAGCCAAAACTTAAGGTACTGCCTGTTTAAAAATTGGATTTACGACCAAAAACATCCGACGCAATTGGCAATGTAAAGGACATGAAGGGGCCAGGTTTTTAGCGAATCTCGTGAGTCCGACAATTCGGAAGATATCATACAAAAAGATACATTGTATAATATCCATGAAAGTCTGCAAACTGCAAGGCTGCAGACACTTTTAAGGTAGAACGCACCTCGGGGACAGATATTTGGACTCTCAAACTTTTACAATTCTTTTCTGATATACCACTTGTTGGGGTTCATTTTGAAGCTCTTGGCTAAAGAAAATTTTTCACCGGCTTTGTTTTTCGAAATTCGAAAATTTAATTTTTCTCTATAGAGTTAACATGGGGATAGCGGCCATTTTGAATTTGAAATATCGGTAAATCTATGGTTATTCGTTTCTCCTGTACCAAAATTTGCGCGTCGGTGACCCCCGATTTTTATTCTTGATTTTGAAAGATAGTGGTTGAAAGATTCCTGGAGGAAAGTTTGAGCAAAAGCTTAAGTCTTTCACTTTCGAGGCGCATACTACCTTACCAACATTCAAACGAGAGGTCACATCGGATCGTCATATGTTCGGCAAAACCCGTCCAGACATGATGGATGGCGTCGTGAACTATGTAGTGCTGGTGACATCGAACTGCCGCGAAAACAACTCACGGGACAGGAGAAGGTATTCTCTCTCATGAAAGTATACGAGAAAAGCAAATTTGATATAAAATATTGAAATGGATAATAATTTTTTGTTATATGACACAAAGGATTCGTGGCATGTAGTGAAAATAAAATCATTCTTTCATTCTTTATTTGTTTATTTGTTCATTCGTAAGGTTGCTTGAAATTGTTGCAATTTTTCAATCTTCGCTCTCTTAACACGTGGCCAGGCTCTATTCAAGAGGAAGGCATACTTCTCCATGGTAGATTCCAACCGTCCATCAACGAAGCAAACGGCCGGCATTCCCCCTATACAACCCTTACCACATGTGACATGAGGTTGGCTTGTCTCTATGATGTTGAGAAGGAAAAAAAATCAAATTACCATTCTGATGGGATCGGAGAATGATATTCGGGGGAAAGCGTGATATAGGTCCCCAGAAACAAACCCTCTCTGAATTTTCATTTTTAGGTCTGTTCAATTTTACAGCCCAGCCTCTGCTACATGCGGCTTACTTCTAACAATGTAGTAAATTATATTTTTTCATCGTTAAAGAAAACTGCGGCTCTTGGGGAGTGAAGAAAACGGAAGAAAGCCCTTCCATCTCACCGACATCAAAGAAAGCCTGTGTGTCGCGTGTAAATCTTTTGCAGTGATTTAAAAGTCAGGAAATGACAGGTGCCTGTCTCATAGCGTGTAAATCAGAACCTACTGTAGACCCTTGGAAGCCTATAAAGTGAACGCCTGCACTGTCAGTGTCATCTGCGCATGCTCCTACAATTTAAATTATACGATGTAGATTGTGACGCATAACAAAGAATTTCACAAGTGCGGCCTAATGTGGAAACTAAACAATTTTGCGCATGAACTCCTCTCTGCTCAAGCTTCTTTTCACAGGAAACGGTTGAAGTCCTTAATTCTTAGACTTTGTTATATATGATTGACACATACAAAAAAGCTTAGAGTGATGAGAGTTGTACGCATGCGTGTAATTCAAATGATATATGCTACCGTTTTAGAAATGTGTGTATATATGTGTATATATAATATATAATATATGTATATATATATATATATATATATATATATATATATATATATATATATATATATATATATATATATATATACTGGAGAAGGTGAAATGAAATGGCATAAAGTCTTATTTTGGCAATAAATAAAACAATACAGCATGGATACAGCACAAGATTAGATTGGATGAGAATGTACTGATGTGGCAAGGTGGGTACAATCTGCTCCGTTTATCAATTTTTCATGAATTTAATCACTTGAACCTGTTGCCTCAAGGTTTCACACCTTGCTGGGCCAAGGGAACTCATTTACTTTGCACTTCCTGATCCAAATTGAGATTAGCTTGGCCGGGGATCGTGGCTGCCCACATTTTCCTATTCATTGCCTTTCATGAACATTACTGTATATACCGCAACACTATTTTCAGACAGCATTTGGATAGCTGGGAGAAAAAGTCAAAGAAAGGCAATTTTAAAACAGGCTTATTGTGTTTGCCATGTTATGGCGAAGTAAGTAAACACGAGTTAAGCTATAATTGATGTAGTAAAGCGGCCAATCGAATACATGGAAATTTTCGCCCGGACCGAGATTGACCGGACACACGACAACCGTTGCCAGGACAGCGTCTTTAATCTACTGAGCCCTGTACAACCCTGAACAACATGCAAAACGAATGTTCCGTCGACGGTCGACACGCTGAACTTTAAAAGCATAGCGTTTTACACGAGATACTTCACACCTGTAGCTGCTAAACCATACAAGGTTGCCGAGGCGCCAAATGTAAAAAAATTAATTTACACAATCAAGCTTTTTTTTAGAGATAGAAAAGGTGGAAAATGTATATAGAGAGAGGAATTATATATATATATATATATATATATATATATATATATATATATATATATATATATATAAAATATATATATATATATACATATATATATACATATATACATATATATGTGTGCGTGTGTATACACACACACACAGATACATTGCCCCACACATATGTTTGCGTATGCATACATGTACATACATACATATAGTAAAAAATACGCGCACGCATATAGCGTATTCATTCTTACATGTAGAATACATACATACACACATACATAATAAGTACGCACATACATACATACATACATACATACATACATACATACATACATACATACATACATACATACATACATACATAGACTATAGAGCCTGGACAAGGGTCGAGCCTCGACGCGAAAAAAATTATATACATAGAACCTCGTTCTGACTTACTGATACAGCTGGACCTCGTTCTGACTTACTGATAGAGCTGCAAAATTTTATATACATTGAACCTCGTTCTGACTTACTGATAGAGCTGCAAAATTTTATATACATAGAACCTCGTCCTGACTTACTGATAGAGCTGCAAAATTTTATATACATAGAACCTCGTTCTGACTTACTGATACAGCTGGACCTCGTTCTGACTTACTGATAGAGCTGCAAAATTTTATATACATAGAACCTCGTCCTGACTTACTGATAGAGCTGCAAAATTTTATATACATAGAACCTCGTCCTGACTTACTGATAGAGCTGCAAAATTTTATATACATAGAACCTCGTCCTGAATACTCAGACTCGATGGGGAATTTTACATACAGCACGCTGGGAAGTTTTATACACAGACTCGATGGGGAAATTTTACATACAGCTAGCTGGGAAGTTTTATACACAGACTCGATGGGGAAATTTTACATATAGCTAGCTGGGAAGTTTTATACACAGACTCGATAAGAAAATTTTACATACAGCTAGCTGGGAAGTTTTATACACAGACTCGATGGGGAAATTTTACATATAGCTAGCTGGGAAGTTTTATACACAGACTCGATAAGAAAATTTTACATACAGCTAGCTGGGAAGTTTTATACACAGACTCGATGGGGAAATTTTACATACAGCTAGCTGGGAAGTTTATACACAGACTGATGGGGAAATTTTACATACAGCTAGCTGGGAAGTGTTATACACAGACTCGATGGGAAACTTTTACATACAGACTCGTCTTGGATTATTAAAGTGTACTAGTGATGCTTGTGCTCAGAAAGCGTGATTGAACTCGGTAGGCCTCTCGCGCCGCGCTGGGAAAACACAGTATCGTCCGCAGGGCCATGGAGCTAAGAAGGTACCATGGCAGGGCTGAGAATGACCCAGGCTAGGTGCAATTATTGTAGCCCATATGCCGTGCGCTGGCTTTTCTGACCTGTTTTCTTTGCAGTGCTGGCCTGTAGCGGCTGCTGCTTCACAGCAACAAGTTAGGAAAAGACCGCGCACAGCCCGGCCAGCCGCCGGCCGTGAGCTGCCTTTTTTGTGGCTAGACCCTGGCAAGACTAAAGCTAATACACGCATAGTGCTAGCGCTTATGCTATTCAAGTGCATTTGAACTTTCCGGTTTATTTTGTGCTAGCGACAGCAATGACCGTGGTATTGCTATCACGAGAGATCACCACTGATCTGGGCTGTTCCTAGAAGAAAGGACATGCGCTAGGCGTCGACCACACAGTGCTCGTTCACTGCAGGTCACTGCAGTCGGCTGTGCAACCTACTTTTGCGGTCTACAGAGTGAAGAGAATAAAGACAAAAATTTTATTTGGAAATTTTGGTGCAATAAACCCATGCACTATGATGGATGAATGCAAATTTGTGTAACAAGACAGCAATTCTTGGTCTTGGGCTTTCTCGGGGCATTCGACGCAAGGAGAACGGCGGTACACAGAGCAGGGTGCTTGGGTGTGTTTACGAGAATTAGAAATGATCAGACATTCCAATTCACCAGTCAATCAGCGACGCTCAGCCGATAGAGTATATGAGATTCATTGAACATGGCATGGAGGTAGAAAGAGATCTCTTGCGACCACCATGCCGTCTTCCATGAATCTCATATACTCTGTCGGTTGAGCGTCGCTGATTTACTGCTGTTTTGAGTGTCTGATCTTTTCTAATTCTCGTAAACACAACCGTTGTATTAGGGACTGGTCAGTTTCTTTGGCCTAGGGGGGCGTTGGATTATTTTTTGCCGACGTTCAAAAAGTAGCTGAACCCCCCCCCCCATTCCAACTTTCGAAAACAGGGTGACCCCACATTCCAACTTTTCAAAACAGGGTGACCCCCCCCCTCTGTGAAACAAAGGTAAAACAAAAGGTGGAATATAAATTGAATAAGTCTCTATATATAATTTTTAGGGGTATATTTTCAACAATCAGTCATTCTGTGTTTTAATGAAATTGGTGTCATGTCAGTTGTAAGATAGGAACTTAAAAGTGTCAATTCTAAAGCTTGAGTACAGTATTTTGAACGAGCTGTATGTATTCCAACTCTCTTTATGTATAAGCAGATGTCAAGAACTATTGTAAGGAAAATGTGATTGAAATATTAGTGCATGTTTCTTTCTAATACTAAATCTCATAGAGAAAACAGAAAAGTATCAGGAACTTGCCATGCTTTTCATATGAAGGGCATGCTGAAAAATATGTTTGATATTTTAAAGAAATGCGCCCAAGGGCGCGCCAAAAAATGAAACTCAATGCTGGAATTTGTGGCTGGCACAATGCATTTTATGCAAGTATGAGCCCTTGTTGAACTTGAAAAACACACTGACCCCCCCTATTGGGCATTTCAAAAACATGGTGACCACCCCCATCACCAACGTCAAAAACAGGGTGACCCCATGAATCCACCGGCCCCCCTGGCTGAAGCAACTGACCAGTCCCTTAGCTACATGCTCGCGTGTACCTCCATGCTCCTTGTGTCAAATGACCCGAGGAAAGTCCAAGACCAAGAATTGCTGTCTTTTTACTCAAATTTATCTTCATCCATCATTGTGCATGGGTTTATTCGCTCCAAGATTTCAGTATTAATTTTTTGTCTTTATTCTCGTAACTGTGCAGACCGCGAAAGTTCGTTGCACAGCTGACGGACTGCAGCGGTCTCAGTGAACGATAGTTGTATGGATGACGCCGTTGTATGGTTGACGAGTAGCCCTGCGTACAGATCTGTGTGTTCCCGGCGTTATACGGCCTCCACCACAGCCGGGAACACACAGACATGTACACGGGGCTAGGCTACGAGCAGCCCAGATCATGGTGATCTCACCTGATAGCAATACCACGATCATTGTTGTGGCTAGCTTACTAGATCAAAATAAACCGGAAAGTTAAAATGCACTTGAATAGCACAAGCGCCAGCACTATGCGTGTATTAGCTTTCGTCTTGCCAGGGTCTAGCCGCGTACAATACCGGGCAGAGTTCAATCACGCTTTCTGAGCACAAGCATACTAGGTATTACACTTAATCCAAGACGAGTCTGTATGTAAAAGTTTCCCACGGAGTCTGTGTATAAAACTTCCCAGCTAGCTGTATGTAAAATTTTCTTATCGAGTCTGTGTATAAAACTTCCCAGCTAGCTGTATGTAAAATTTCCCCATCGAGTCTGTGTATAAAACTTCCCAGCTAGCTGTATGTAAAATTTTCCCTATCGAGTCTTTGTATAAAACTTCCCAGCTAGCTGTATGTAAAATTTCCCCATCGAGTCTGTGTATAAAACTTCCCAGCTAGCTGTATGTAAAATTTCCCCATCGAGTCTGTGTATAAAACTTCCCAGCGTGCTGTATGTAAAATTTCCCCATCGAGTCTGAGTATTCAGAACGAGGTTCTATGTATATAAAATTTTGCAGCTCTATCAGTAAGTCAGGACGAGGTTCTATGTATATAAAATTTTGCAGCTCTATCAGTAAGTCAGAACGAGGTCCAGCTGTATCAGTAAGTCAGAACGAGGTTCTATGTATATAAAATTTTGCAGCTCTATCAGTAAGTCAGGACGAGGTTCTATGTATATAAAATTTTGCAGCTCTATCAGTAAGTCAGAACGAGGTTCAATGTATATAAAATTTTGCAGCTCTATCAGTAAGTCAGAACGAGGTCCAGCTGTATCAGTAAGTCAGAACGAGGTTCTATGTATATAATTTTTTTCGCGTCGAGGCTCGACCTTGTCCAGGCTCTATAGTCTATGTATGTATGTATGTATGTATGTATGTATGTATGTATGTATGTATGTTGTATGTATGTATGTATGTATGTATGTATGTATGTGCGTACTTATTATGTATGTGTGTATGTATGTATTCTACATGTAAGAATGAATACGCTATATGCGTGCGCGTATTTTTTTCTATATGTATGTATATGTATGCATACGCAAACATATGTGTGGGGCAACGTATCTGTATGTGTGTGTATACACACGCACACATATATATGTATATATGTATGTATATTTATATATATATATATATATATATATATATATATATATATATATATAATTCCTCTCTCTATATACATTTTCCACCTTTTCTATCTCTAACAAAAGCTTGATTGTGTAAATTAATTTTTTACATTTGGCGCCTAAACCATACAAGGTTGCCTTGTGCCGTGTCGAAGTACCACGTCGTTAATGTCTCGTCTGGAGTCTGCTGTCTTGTTACGCTATTTATCATTGGATACTGATCACCCATACGTCTTCCAGGCAACCATTAACACTTGCCGTTCTTCACAATGAAATATTCATCTTTTTGAGGCAGACAGATGTTTTTTATCGTGACAGTTCAACTCTGGTCATTTTCATATAAAATGGTTTCATTTGATGTGATAGGATAGTACTAGTTTGATTTTTTTCTCCTGGGCGGGGGGACTATCGCCACGTATGTGGAAGTTCACTGCACAAACATACGGATTTCTTGTACGCATGCTCCGTGGAACCAATCCACTATTGTAATTAAATACGTTTGGCTCGTTTGCTGAATCTAAGGTAACTCTGACCTAAAATATGCCTTCCATAACATGTATACACATATATGGCTCAGAAATGAGCGATATGAACGATAACAGGATCATGCTTTTAATAATGTTTATTTTCAGTTTTTCCTATCAGATCGATTTCATTTGCGCCCAAATGGGGTCAACAAAATCGATAGACCACCAACACATGGGTCGCCCAAGCGTTACCGAATCTAATGAAACCGGCTACAACATTTTGACTATATTAACTTTGAATCAAAGATTGGACAGGCGAAAGCAGAGGTTTCAGTGAACATGCATACATTTATTTAAATATATAAACAAAAGCGCTGAGGCCGGATTGGCCATTCTTGCCTCGCCAGTCCGCATGTGTTTGAGCCCAAGACTGCAGATTTTGATTCAAATCAATCACTTTATGAAAGTGGAATTTCATTCGCTCTTAGCGACACATTACATTCCGTTATTTCTAGTTTAAAGCCGAGAAAAAATGGACAGCTTGGAGATACGATGCGTATTAACCATACACATTTCCCCGGTAGAAATCAGCTATCAAACCAAGGTAATAACCTATGGTCACGGACCAGGGTAAAAGGCTTCGATTCCTTGCATAATTAATAAGCTAATAACGTTTATTGAAACTGAAAAGTTGACGAAATACATCCTGCGATATTGAGGCGAATCACCATAATCTTTTATGGCACTAAGGTGTCCCTAATGTCGCCGCTTTGTCGCGGAGAAGCTTTATAGTGACTTGTTATATTCAATTCAAAATTTCTACAGCCTAGTTATCTAACTTCACAGGCCATATATGCAATGTATAAAACTGATCAACAAAATGTTATACATTTTGAGTCGCCTCAATTACATCATGCATTAAGGTTTTTTTCCTGTGTCCTTTGAATTGTCAAATCGCCTTTTCTTCTGCAAGGATGGATGGATGGATGGGAATTCACTGAGCTCAAAAGTACGTTACATATATAAGACGCTGCATGAATGTTTACAATAAAGATTGGCATTGTTGCTATGATAGTTTTGTAATCAACGACGAGGACAGTGATGATGATGATGATGATGATGATGATGATGATGATGATGATGATGCCACTGATGATGATGATGGTGATGATGATGATAACGATGGGAGTTTCGGTATATCAAAGGTGATAGTGACGATGACAATTCTTTTACGGTTCAATGATGCTTTCGGCACCAGGATGAGTAACTTGCGGCATTTCTGGCTGATGCTACCCTTGGCCGATACATTCGTCACAGATTGAAACACAGGGCATCAAACTCTCAGTGCTTTACCATGTGATACAATATGTGTACAAAAATCACTTTTTTTGTTTCAGGAGCTTATACAGAATTTTACATGGCCGCATTAATGCATTGTGGAATAACGAGAAAAAGCTCTGCGACAGCTATTCAAAAACCATTTCTGTACTTTACTGACTCGGAGGCTTTGAGGGCGCTTGGGTGTGACCTTTGACACAGGATATTTTCTTTCGCTTTCGCTGACGACGCCGTACTCTGAGCTCCACAAGAAATATTAACTTCTGTGAAGACCCACTTTGATCATACCAGTATTTTCCCCGGTGGTCACATTAATCACTTCAAATTAGATGAAGACTTACCAGGATTTAATCATCAGATTAGAGATGGGACTTAAGGAGGTTTGAGTTTGTGTGTATCCGAGGCAAGGCATTTCCGAAGAGAAAAAAAATGCGCGCGAGCTTCTCCGTGGAGATGTCCTAGAAAGCTAAGCGCCTTTGTTTTCATCAAAATTCTCACTAAATGTGCAGACATTACAGACGAGCCCAAGCAAAGAGGTCTGATATATCATCTGGTAGAGTCGCAGAAACTCGAACACGTACTACGGCAATGCGAACATTTTCTCGACGACACTTCCTTCCTCAAGGACCACCAACAGTATGACGGTCGGAAGGTAGTAACGATCCGAGTTATGGAGCGGCCGCAAATAATTTTTTCAAAGTTTCTGGGCGTCCTCAAGTGCACACTAATGCAATGCTCCCTGCTATATGATTTAGATGGCCGTCAATTCAGCGATAATGAATGTGCTATACAATTTACCATTGTATGCAATTGAATTAATGCACAATGGGTCTGGTCCATTGCTTGTCGTTTCATATACTCATTACGTAGAAAGCGCACAATAAAGTGTATTGAAGAAATTAGTATTTTTTCAAACCCATTTTGCAGATCAGGCAATTATCTGCAGGCCTTGAGTTTTTGAATCGTCGAATTACACGGTTTGTCGTTCGCCTTGTGCAGAATGGGTGGATTTAATCATCGTTTTTACAAAAAAATTGATTCGTGATGTGTTTTTGGTAAAGCTGCCTAAACAGTTGAGAAACGAAACATATTATAGGATGAAATTGTGTGCAACTCCAGTTTTGTCGTCATATAACTTGAAACGTTAACGTTTATTCATGTTCATTGTCGGAAATAGATAAAATGCATGTAGAGCTAAGCCTGAACTGTCGACAAATTACTGTGTTATATAAGATATACATGTATAGCTCAGCAGAAAAAGGAAAAAGGCTGCAATGTTTTGGAATATTTTCATAAATATAGTTCTACATACAGGTGAATTAAATTTCCCCAGTCTCCATCCTATGTAGTATGTCGGAATGCAAATTGTCATTCTCGTCGCCTCAATGCAATGCAGACAATGAGCAAATGTTTTATTGAGTCAGACGAATGAATTCTAGTCAGTATAAAATTAAGTTTTCAACAATAACATTTTGATATTACTCTCGTAGAGACTGCGTCACTTCATAAACACTTGAGAACTTCTCAAGGGTCTATCATCAGTTTAATAAAGTTGAACACTATAGGCAAGTCGTCATGATTTTGGAGTAGAATAGGGATCAATGTTTTTTTGGCAAATTGAACCAAATACTATGAGACATATCAAAAGTTACAGCTGTTTGCACTTTAACAAGTATGGAAAAGAACTGTATATTGGGATGAGAAAATGTGAGAAACGTCGAAACTTCGCTGCCATTGTCATTGTCACGGTTAGCAGGTGAGAAATTATGGTTCTCACCAGCATATTTATGGTTAGAACTGTTGTGCATTCTGATGCTCGCCGGCGATTTGGAAATTCTCGCTGTTGTTCATCGAGACTTGAAATTCTCACGGGTCAGTGGTGAGGTTCAGTCGGATCCAAAAGCCTCTTCCAAGACCCTCTCGGGCCCTTTAGACTGCTTGGGTGGCATTTGACTGAATTTTCCGGAGGTGACGAATGTTAGTACGGAAGTTGTTCATACTTCGGGGACAGATAGAGAGGTGGCGTGGCTATGAAAATACACTAACCAAAATGCATGTCGGGGAATCGTTAGAACATTGCCAGGTTGCCTACCAGCGATCTTGTAACTCAGGCACAATCATTAAATGACGTAATTAGTATAATTGTGAACCAGCATTGCCTGAAATATTCTCGGCGCGCGCACGATCGAATGTTTTACACAAAAGGCAGGGATACGGTATCAAAGTTGACGCGCTCGCATTATATCACACCGCTCTCCTATTGACCGAAAGGGCACGTACACCGTCGCCATGGCAACAGCAAAACTGTTGATTCCCTGTCAACACAGCGCGGGTTTTTGGGACACCTCGGCGCGTTAATAAGTGCTCCAGAACGTAATTGCCAGGAATGGGGCAGGCAGTTAGTAAACGGAGATTTTCTCAATAAATGTTAAGTGAATAATGCTTGCTCTAACTTTTCACAGCCTAAAGCTAGATGAGTAATTCAGAAGGCAGAGCGTTAGACACCCGAGTTTGGCTTTAGGAGACATAGCTGTAATGTAAGATATTATTCAGGGATAATAATTAAGTTTATGTCGAAGTAATTTGGAAGCGGTTAGCGGTAAACTCGATTTGCATTCACTTATTTCCGCGCTTGTCGTTACATTGGCAAAAGCCCTGCCTTTTTTCCTGGAGTGAAAAGAAAAATGGGAAATTTCATTTGTTTTCGTCACATCGCATATTATTTTCTGTCGCATTACCGGGCGCCCTGCTTGCAGTACCACGGTTGACAGAAAACAGTGAAAAACATCATATAGATCCACACCAAAGGACTTTATCAGAATAAAAAATAGACAAGAGTCGAATTTGTGACTTTGCGATCGATGGCGGGATACATTCTGCTGATGTCCGATACGCGCCATGTAGCAGTGCGTTAGGGACCTGAGAAATGATAATCAGTTTTCCGTCGATTGATCGAGTAAACCTCTGACGTGTTCTGATTCCCAACTTGTGAAACGATGCGGCAATAAAGATGAATGCCCACTCTACAAACACCACCTTGTATGCAGATGGTTTTATGTAATTTTGCGCATTTCTAATGCAGTGTCTTGCGATTGAAGTCCGGCTGGAACCTTTCACGCGCCACACGACGCACGGAACGATAACAGGGGCGGAGTTCTATGGACTTTTCCCGCTCTTTTTACAGTTGGATTTACCAAGCGATAGACATGAATGAATGATTGCACGAGTCGAAATCAACAGTCATCATTCAGAATACTCTCCACGCATGGGTGAGCTGAGTTGTTGAACGAATGAGTCTCGTATCTCGCAGGAATAAAAAAATACAAAACCCGAACTTACACGCATACAGAGAAACGCCAGTTGAAAAGTGTTATCTTGGAGTAGCGAATTGCAGATGTACATGTAATCAACGCACAGCGATGAAATATAGCTATATTCGAATCTTCAGGCAACTCAACATTCAAACAGTGTGAATACTTAGTGCGTCGCGTATCATTAGCCAAGCGGAATGAAAAAAATGTTGATAAATAAATAAAAATAAAAAAATTCACAAGCTGTTGCAAAACAATTACATTAATTCCGAAGTCACTCACGCTAACGGTGAAATGAAGAGATACGCTTCCCCTACTTAATACGCTGGGCCGTATTCCCTTTGATAAAACAGGCTCTGTCGTTCTCAGGACAAAGTAGTAGGCAGGGTACCCTCACTTTAAAGAACGGTATACAACGATAAAGGAGCCCTGCATTTTGTTCCGCCTACCCCGCCATCGCACCCTGCCGAAGCGTCCAAGTACAGCAAGCAAGCAAGCCAGCAAGCAAACAGAATGTATACAAGGGAGGAGTAATTTCTTGGGGAGTACGGCAAATATCATCGCTCGGTTATCAGAAATACTAGCCGCCCTACTTTGAATGAATACTGTTTTGTTACGATCATTGTTATGAGAGAAGTTTGTGTGCGTGACCCCGACTCTTCCCTGGCTATTACCAAGTTAATTAGATTGAAAAAGTACTTTTTATATAAGAACGGGATGACCTTACCTTTCTTTTTCTTGACAAGATACAAGACTCTTCTGCAACAAAGGACAAAGCAGTCGCGATGCAAACTAATAATGCTACGTCAGAGCTAGTATACAAAAAAGTGGGCGTGCTTGGTGGTTGTTCCAGGCTGATGTGATACGGAAACGTCTGCGTTCAGATGCCTATACCAGGAGTCCGTCACGCAAACATGCCCCGCCGAACGAAACACGGTTAATGAAGTCACGTGACTCGAGGACGAGACGTTGAATATGACGTATATTTATTTTTGAAATCAGAAGAAATGTAAGATTTGAAAAAAATCCTTCAATTGGTATGACTGAAATCAATGTGCAATGGTGTAATTTTTTTGATCAACACATAAATTGCAACGTAAAGTCTGGCTTCGAAGAAGCTGCTCCGCACCGAATCAACAGTCACAATGACTACAGGTTTCTTTTCTTTCTCTTTCTTCATGCTGCTCAGCTTAATGCGCGACTAGCTATGCGCAGCGCGTTGGCAAGTCAAGTCGAATGTTAACGCTAAAAAAGGCACCGAATTAGAACGGAGACGGTTTCTACTCAGTCAGTACGCGTGCGCACAGAATCCCCCACCACTGTCGTCGCCAGCTAGTCAGCGTAGTCGCGTTGGGTACGCATGGTTGAAAGGAGAACGGCCGTCGATATGATAAAGGAGAGAGCTCTGTTATTTAGAATTCAGTTGAATTATTTGTGGCTTCTACATACCATGCATGTAACATTTTGGAATTAACAAACAATTCAAAAAAACTGACTCTATATCTGTATATCGCCTTGATTCACGACCTATTTCATGATGGCCTTTTCTGTCTAATAACTAGCCATGTTCAGATCAAAGTTAGAAAGATGAACAAGCTCTTATTAAGGTTCAACAAATAATCAACTACCGGACAAAACTTATTCAAGTTGCCAGATTGGGGAAGCCTTGCGCGTCCGTCTTTCAAATTAACCGTAGGAGAGATTTGCTCACGTAGACCACGCGGTCACTCGGAGACTGATATTCCGCGTAGATAAATCCGACCGTCACCTTATTTCGAAATTTTAAATGAAGATTGTCCGACCGGGATAACTCTCCGTGACGTCACTTGCATGGCAATGTGATGTCTTGGAAGACTTTATGGAAAGCCTTGCATTTAATTTGGCGTGATAAGACACGGATATCGCGGTTGACCTTTTAGAGGATGTTATTTGGGTTCTGAGTGCACAGTGAACACGTTTAGTGAAATGTCTTTTTTGATACTGCAATCTGTAGTAATGTATCTGTAGGGGCACACTGACACGTGTGGGGAATAAGTTGTTATCGTTCCATTTGTGTGTCACAGTATAAGAAGGATGAGATAATAGATAGGCGAGTCAAAAGGGTGTATGTATGTATGTATGTATGTATGTATGTATGTATGTATGTATGTATGTATGTATGTATGTATGTATGTATGTATGTATGTATGTATGTATGTATGTATGTATGTATGTATGTATGTGTGTATGTATATGTATGTATGTATGTATGTATGTATGTATGTATGTATGTATGTATGTATGCATCTATCTATGTATCTATCCATATATCTATCTATCTATGTCGATTGGTAGGTAGGTAGGTAGGTAGGTAGGTAGATGGGTAGGTAAAGTTACTGCTTAATTCTAGTCAAAATCATATTTCTTTATCATTATTGCAATCATATTTTATTCACGGATTATAATTACACTTAAAACTGCTATCTTAATCTTGGGTGCTCTCGTATGAGCTATACGATTGTGCGCACGGGGCTTTTGATGTAAAAAAGCGAGAGCAAGGTACAGTCACAGAGTACCATAGACTGTCTATGATGTTACTCTGTGGTACAGTGTACTTTGGGTTTTGTGTTCGACGAGTTAGACAAATTTGAAAATTGAGTTGTGCAATGGAATTGTATTTCTAAATACATATGGGCATGTCTGCAGATTGATGATTCTAATCTTCAAATAGCTGGTAGAAGTGTGGGTAGCTATCGTACAGGCAACGGCGAATAAGTTTAGGTTTACTGCAGATAAGGAAAATATTCGAATATCGTTTTGTTCTAGCGGTAAAATGACCTCACCTTTGAGGTTCACCTTGTCACGACGTGACCTGTCAATCAAATGCGAGATCAATCACCCGTTTGACTGTCAAGCTAATGGACTCTGACGAAACGCTTTGTGTGTTATTGCTCAGTCAAAAGAAAACAACAGTGAAAGTAGGGCACTCATTTGCTGGCGCTCGACATGATGAGTTCACGCGATCATATACAGCCAGCCAGGCAGAGAAACATCCCTCGTCATGTACATTGGACACACGGGGCATTCGTTGGAACGCACGGCAATCCCGAGGAAGGTTTATCCTAACGCGGGCTTCCTTCATGAAGTCACACCTGTGTCTTACCAATACCAAGAAGGACAGACTACATTACAGGTGTCAATATAGTTCAGTGACTCACGTTTCTCGTATCGCGATCAAGGTAGAATGTTACAGAAGCGACAAGTTTCGAATGAAATTGATATAACTGGGCCGGGCGTCCACACCATGTGATCTATTGATCTCGTATGATACATCGGTGCAATTGAGGAGTACAATTCTCAAATTTGACTCATGGAATAAGAAAGTAATTGCTACAATAATGAAGTTTTTTTACTCACGCACATACAGTCGTTTTACTCATGTTTCATCACATTCAAGTTTATTGAATTCCTAAGGGACCATGGATGGATTAACAGGAAACACATTACGTTTGACACCACACCGGCCCATTAAGCTGCCTGACACGAAAGTTTGTCATTGCGAGAATCCGACAACGACACGATTTGAACCGCAGTCGTCTGTGATTAGGTATTCAGCGGAAAGCCCCTGTGATACAGGAAAATGAAACTTTCATTTATTTTCTGTCTTAAGAACTGTCCATCGTACAGCGTACAATAACTTCCCTTATGCACTTGCTGCAGAGGATTGTTTGGGCATTTAAACCACTGGCAAGTTTTTAAACGAAACACATTTCCAAACTGTACAGTGATTTAATCACGAAGGCCGGGGGTGGGGGGGGGTAGGGGGTGGTGGTGCATGGTGGCGTATAATGCGAATTTACACACGGTAATCGAAATGCAGCTGATCAGCCCTCCCGCTCCCCAAAGGCAATGAGTTTCGTTTGTCATGCGCGATTTTAGTCATTATCCATGACCCCTAACTGTTGGCAGTGGTCTTAATCTGGCTTTTGTTGTCATGTGAAATTGGGAAAGCGTCAGTCTGACTCATTTTTAAAATTGACTCATTTTAAAAACACGCAAAAACAGAAATAATGGAATATTCTAAACACTGAACAGTAATTAGTAGAAGACAAAAAGCGAAAGTGTACAGTCCCACCTATAAATATGGCCTGAGACCACGCGGCGCCTCGGTAATTAACGAGAGTTCAGTGTATGGCGACAAAATCAAAGCGCATTGGCTTACAGATTCCAGGATAATGTCAATCTTGACGGTCACATTCTTGCCAATGGCCGCCGCGATATTTTTTTTCAAAAAATCTTGATTGATACAGGTTTTATCGCTGCTTTTAAAGGATTTCTCGAGAGCGAGCGTGGCGGCGGTGAGTTCATGAGGTACGAAACATCCTGTAAAAGGCGGTCTCCTAGGAATGCAGAGGCTTTCTTCCTGCAATTAAATGTCAGAAACAATAAAATGCCATCACCGCCGGATAGTTAAAGAGAATTTTAAAGACAGTGGATTCAATTAGAGCAATTATTAAATATCAAGGCTAATTCGACCCACGGCAGCCATCTTTGAGTTACGGCACGCTTGGGAGTTGTAATATGTCAGAGTGGAAGACGATATTAGATTCCATTATATTTTGAGATTAGGCGCTTTAAATAAAATTCTCTGTTTGCCGTCCGCGTGTTGATTAGGTTTTCAGAGAAAGTTAAGAAAACAAACACAATGTTAACACTGTTAAAAAAATATCATTTTTTCCAAAAGAAACCAAATAAAAAATGAGCTTATGTTAACACACTTGTGTTTTTTGTCTGTGTTTTTTTTTCCCTGGCTGGCTGATAGGTTTCTCTAAAATCAAAGGACGGCAAACAAAGAATTTTCTTTAAATAGCCTTGTGTAAGCTTACCAAGTATTGACGCTACGAATGTAAAGACTTGAGACACGTTAAACATGTTCGAATATTATAGAACCATAGGAAATGGGGGGGAGAGATGTGTTTGCTATGAATACAGTAGACTACCTTGCGAGAAATCACTATTATTTGCTGATTTGATCGACAAGACTCAACAATAAAACTTTATGTACTTATACTAAAAGGTAAGCAACCAGTCTAACGTGAGGAAATAAAAAGACATTCAAAAATTTTAAAATCAAAAGTCTCGGAGCTTGTTCTTCACAGAGTTACTGGTGTATTCGCCCGCAAACATCTGCCGGATTGAACATTTACATGCAACCAGCGCACGCATCAATCACTTAGTTAATATCTCTCAGATAAATAGACAAATGTCTGTTTCGGACGAATATGAGGAATCGATTTTAGGCAGTCTTGTACTTTTTGGATCTATTGGAGAAGTTGTAACATTATGAGGTCTCATATTCAACGTAGAGTATCTTATATCAGCTGTAAATTATGCAAAGCACGTTACCAACTGTGGAAATACTGGTGATCAGGAGTTTTGTGATCTTGCAGCGTGTTGAAAAAAAAACATGCCTGTCACCTCTTATGGGAGGTCGACACGTGCACATATATAAAAAAGTCATTTATTTTACAAGTTTTTGCATTTTTCTGAAAAACATTTTTCAGGGATGAAGCTGTCGCGTGTGAGGAGTAGTATTTCACCATTCACGCCTCTAATGAGCGACAATCTTTCACCAGCGGTTTTGAGAAAATGTTGAATAATGTCTTGAAAACACACACCCTGTTGACGATTTCTGCGCCTGTGAAATCTCTCAACTTATTCTATATTGCATGTAGCTCCGGGGGAGGGGGATCATTAGAACGCAAATCTGTGTGGATGTTCAATATATATGTTTTATTTCAACCACTCAAGCATAAGTGTATCGCTTTATCTTACATGTTCTCCAAAGGATTTCCTTATCAGTATCTGTGTCTCCCACTCCTCGCACGCTCTTGGAAGATCTTATCCAGATCGGAGGGAAATTCATGATTTGAAAGGAAAATACTTTTCCTGCTATTTCCAAATTTACTGATAATGTACTATTACGTCATTTGCATTCTGAGCTGGCACGCGTCATCCTCTAAAAAGCTAGAGAGCGTTATGGACGTGTAAAAACGCAAATCATCTGAACATACAGAGTGTAGGTTTGACAAAAAAAAATGAATAGAGAGTTACAAAAGAAATCTTATTTCATTTCATTTAGGCACTCACCGTCGTGACAGAATTTTGCTGATTTTTGGTAGAGAAGGGCTTGTTATATGTAGTTTCGATGCTGTCTTCATTTTGGAAAACGTGCGAATTTACCTCAAGGCAAACGAACATACATAATTCTATGCCGAACAGAGCGTTCTTCACTTTTTACGTGCATAGATAGTCTTCCAATAAAGCCTCGCAAACCGTTCATAAGTTACCCTGGCTGTTTTCCGTTGCCATGTCAAACTTTGCGTGCCGGAGTAGCTTTTTTTTCTATGGTGTATATTGCACAATGGGAACGTGTACTTTTCACTCGAAGCCTTCTCCGCTCAAGGGGAGATAAAATTGTTAGGAAGAGTTTTGCTTCGAGTCCCTCGTGATTAACAAAAGGGCACTTTGAAGGAGAACAACTTCACGGAAGAAAATCGTCTGAAACTGTGGCTATCTCTGAGAGAGTGGGTTACCGTAGTTCTCTGGCAGCCCGAGAGGGTTCTCCAATCCGAGGAAAATACACACCTCAAACATTAGCTTACTTCGCGTGGAAGCACGCGATACTTTCCCGGTAACGATTGAATTACGCACGTATCGGTGGAATCCCCAGACATGAAATTAATCTCTTTTTGTCGCATCGAGCTTCACGGCTCTCTGTAAATTGTTATTTTCTGATAGGCCGACTACGATTCGTGATGAACCGCGGACGTTGACTTAATTTCCACTGAAACTTTAGCAATACGAAAGAAGTTTTCTCGGAAACATCTGTACTATCTTGAAATAGTACATTTTCTGCTTTCCATACCTGTAAACAGTCATCTTGTTTTTCCGAGTGTCACACACCTGTGTCCTCTGATGCAAATAATATTTAATAAATAAGTAATATATATATATATATATATATATATATATATATATATATATATATATATATATATGTATGTATATATTAATATGTATTATTTAATATTAATAAATAAATATATATAACATAACATATATATAATATATATATATATATATATATATATATATATATATATATATATATAAATATATATATATATATATATATATATATATATATACACACCAAACACATGTGGAGATCAGATACACATATGCACACCAAGACTGCTTGTATATTCTCAGAGTGATGCAGTGCTCGCTGCAGGACTTAAGTGTGTTTTACTCCAGTTACACGCATTCACGCGATCGTCAGAACGGTACAGATTTTGTTTGACAGTAAAATCTGCACCTTTCTAATGTTCGCGTGAACACATATGTAAATGCGATACTTTAAATGTTATCATTTTATCGTTTAAATTGTGCTATGATAACGGATCCGAGTCTTCATTGCAAAGCGGACGAGGGACGAGCATCTTCCCTGATCTCCTCAATTTAGTCTAATCGAATGGGAAACTATCAAGCATGAAATCTTCGACAAGGCATGGGTTGCAATTTCCCATTTAAAATGGCCTTCCAGATCCTTTCTGTAATCGAAAACATCTCATTCCCTTCTGATGTCAGCCTAATCGACCTCTGTAATCCTTCCACTGTCTTTAAGTCGGCGTTTACGTTCGGTCGTTGTATAAGTTTTATAACATAAGCATGGTCAAGGGCCCGTGAATACAGTGATCCAATTCCGCTATGTGTTGATCGATTCTTATATCTAATCTGGCTATACTCACAAATTTGGGTTATTTACTTAATCCCTTCTTGTCCGAAACGTCATAATTCCCAAAACGCCAGAGGAAAATTTATGGATAATATTGTAGTGGTGATTTTTATCTGTTAAACTGCAACCGACACCGTTTCAGATCGATTTCACAATGGAGCATGTCATCTCCTTCAGCCTGGCTAATGTTTTTTTCCCTAACTGTATGCATATATAAGCCACATTCTTTCTTGAATTATAGAATCCTTGTGTTTGATCGTTCTAATGTCCCGATAATAAAGGGTTTAATGAAGGGGAGAACTCGAACAACGGCTGAAGAAGCATTCCACTTCGTTGAGCAGAGTATGCCTCATCGAAAAAAGCTTTATTAAAAACATTCAAGACGCGTCGTCATGGCAACGAGAAACAGATATGCGATGTATGTTATTTCCTCGTAGCCCTGGATACAACTTTCCTGCCTTGGTGACCCCGTTTCTCGAGGAGAGGTCAGCGCGCCTTTAACACGACAGCTGATGGACAGAAACCCCTTCAACCTCAAACAGCACGCATATTTGTGCTTTCCTTTCGATGATGCGGTAAACTGTAAGTTGTTCAATAGTAAATGATTTTGACATCTAGCCGCATGGTATTCAATCGTCAAACGAATCTTCATAGGCTCCTACAGTGAACCTTGTTCACTTTCCGTTCAAACATTTTCACTATTTCACCTTCGCGAACGAGCTAATATGAGCCCTTCCCAACATGATGTGTTCCGAAGATGAAGATTTTGACCAAACCAAAGGACGACCTTTCGATTCCCAGATATCGACCTGCGAGGATAACTCGAAAGCGTGCGATCAGGGACAACGTTTTTCCTTATTGCAGCTATCACTGAAAACTACTGCCCTGGCTGACTGCAATGATACAAGACACCAAAGTGACTTACATTTGATGTGGAAATTCAGTCACCATAGATTGTCGAACATCTGCGGTCGTCCGTAGCCTCTCCTTAAGGCTCCATATTAGGCTGTTATATGTGACGTATTTTTCATTGTTTCTGTAAATTTATATTTGTCAAAATCATGTGGAAATACCAAGCTTTAAACTTGTCAATACAGTCTGTATGCTTGCAATATCTAATTAATTTGTTAATAATTTTCTAGAAGCGAATGAATTATTTCAACAATTATATTGCATATTGTTAACGGCGGATTGTGTTCACAGGGAAAACACTTGATTTCCAACATACAGTAATTATAGTAAAGTCAAGAAAATATATTTGTTTTGTAGAACAAAGAGAACGAAAATGTCATCGAAAGCTGCAGTGTTATCGTCACTCTAAGAATTATTGGACTGTTTCAGAGAAATGTACTTACACGATATATACCAGAGTCTATAATTACAATGAAATGTGTCAATAAAAAACACCCAAACCATCCACGGGAAAAACATCCAGATATGAACTGAATATGCTCACGTGTTTTACAACAGGTTCATTAATAGTAGTACGCTTCACAGAACAATAAGATATCTGTTATATCACTATATGTAGCAGGTTTTATCAACTTCGCACAGTACTCTCAGAGTTTAATCACTATTACAAAACTTTATTTAATATGCAAATGAGCTGTTAATTAACTTGACACTGCTCAATGCTTCACGGGACAATTAGATATCCATGAGATCAACATTTGTAGCACGTTTCAATTAATTGAATGCTGTAATTTCAGAGTAATGTCACTAATTACTAAGTTCATTAAATATGCAAATGAGACCTAAATTAACTTGACACTGTTCAAGGTTTCATAGCACAATCAAATATTTATCAAATCAATATCTGTAGCACGTTTCACCAAATTTGGTGCCGCAATTTCAGAGTTACATACCTAATTACAAAGTTTAATGAACCCTTAATTAACTTTACACTACTAAATGCTTTACAACACAGTTAGATATCTGTCGGATAAGTATTGAAGCAGATTTCATCACATTTGGTGCAGTTATTTTGGAGTTATATCACTAATTACAAAACTTCATAAAATATGCAAATTACTGATTTGTTAACTTGACACTGCCAAATGCTTCTCAGTACAATTAGATATTTATCAAATCAATATCTGTACCTAATTTCACTGACTTGGGTGCCGTAATTTCAAAGTTATATACATAATTACAAAGTTCATTAAATATGCAAATAAACCCTTAATTAATTTCACACTACTAAATGCTTTACACTACAGTTAGATATCAGTCGGAATAGTATCTGCAGCTGATTTCATCACATTTGGTGAAGTTATAACGGAGTTATATGACTAATTACAGACGTTCATAAAATATGCAAATGAGCTATTTATCAACTTGACACTTCCTAATGCTTCTAAGTATAATTAGATATATATCAGATCAATATTTGCTGCAAGTATCGTCAAGTTTAACGCAGGAAATTCAGAGTTATCTCACTAATAACAAAAGTTCATTAAATATGCAAATGAGAAGATAATTGACATGACACTCATAGTAATAATAATAATAATAATAATATTTATTTCTTTAAAAACGCCTTCCGTGTAAAAACAACACCTCAAGGCGCAGAACATACCAAGCTAAAGTTTAAAAAATTACAGATTTAAAATACTAATAAAACAATCTTTAAAAAGTAAGTTTTGACATGAGATTTAAAAACATCATAGTCGTTAAAACAGCGGAACTCAGATGGAAGCTTATTCCACAACTGTGGAGCTAAATAGCAAATGACCTATAACCATAAAAAGTAGTTTTACCAATTGGCTGATGCAAACTTAGTGCACCCTCAGCAGTCGACCGAAGAGTGCGACCAGGAACACGGATATTTAAAAGTTCTTTCAAATACAGAGGAGCAATGTCATGTAAAACTTTGTAAGTTAAACATAAAAGTTTAAACTCGATACGCTTATGAACCGGAAGCCAGTGTAAACTGTACAGAACAGGTGAATATGATGTGCTTTCTTAGTCAGTGTGACCAAACGTGCAGCAGAATTTTGAACCAATTGTAATTTCTTGAGTTGATAATGTGGTAAGCCAAAAAGCAAACTGTTACAATAATCAAGCCTGGATGTTATGAATGCATGAACTAATTTTTCAGTGGAATTACTATCTAGAAGTTTGCGTATTTTACCAATTTTCCATAGAGCAAATGCAGCGGATTTACAAATATTGTTAACATGGGCTGATATGGATGCTGATGCATCTAGAATTACACCAAGGTTACGAACTACAGGAGAGGAATTGATGCTGATTTCACCAACCTGTATATTACAAGTTCGTGATCGTCCCAGATTGCTAAACTTTGAGGAAAATCTAATAACCTCTGTCTTACTGTCATTCAGAGCCAACATGTTGTTACACATCCACTGACGTATCTCCTCGATGCAATTTTCAATTTGTGAAATGGGGACAGAAGCATGAGAACAAGTAATATAAAGCTGGGAGTCATCAGCGTAGAACATTGTTTCTAAACCATGTCTTGTAATAATGTCCTGAAGGGGTGTCGTGTATAGACTGAAAAGAACAGGACCAAGGACAGAGCCCTGGGGTACCCCACAATCCAATGACTGAGCCTCTGACACCACTGATCCAACACAAACTCTCATTGTCCTACCTCTCAAGTATGAAGTAATCCACTGTAAAACAGTGCCATCAATGTTAAACCTACAACGAAGCCTGTGTATCAAGATATCATGATCAATGGTGTCAAAAGCTGCCAAAAGATCAAGGAGAATTAAAATAACATCATGCACTCGATCAAGAGCAGTTTCTGTACTATGTCCCTGTCTGTAGGCCGACTGACATATACAGATTGTTACTACATAAGTATGAATTAAGTTGGAGTAAAGCTGCCTTTTCAATGAGCTTAGAAATTGATGTTAAATTGGAAATTGGTCTGTAGTTGTTCAAGGTATTCTTATCAAGACCTGGTTTCTTTAACAGTGGTCGAACAATTGCAGATTTACATGACTGAGGAAAATCACCTGTGACAAAAGAACGGTTAATTATATGTGTAATAACAGGAGCTACTTGATACAAACACTGTTTCAACAACACTGTAGGTATGGGATCCTGCTTAGATGATTTTGCAGGTAAATTACTAATAAGACCTTTGACAATGTCGACGGAAATCAAATCAAAAGAACTCAGACTGAAACTTGACATGGAAACAGGGTCAGATGGTTGAACAAAGGACAAGTTCTCACGTATCTTAGCAATCTTACTGCGAAAGAAATCTGCAAAGATATCTGGTAAAGTAGTGGGGTCCAAGTCCGGTATGACTGAAGCAAGTGCGCCTTTCGTGCCTGTGATGTTATCAATGATCTGAAAAAGGCCTTTTGTATCAGATCCAACGATTCGGTCATTGTAATAGGATGCATGCGCATCACGAAGACTTGCAGTGTATTTGGTCCGGAATGACTTAAAGATTTGTTCATGTACAACGAGACCTGATTTTCTCCACTGCCTTTCCAATCGGCGAAGATCTTGTCGTGCTTTAATCAGTCCTTCATTAAACCATGGAGCGCGAACTTTATTCAAGAATACCTTGTTGACGACTGGTGCACTTTCGTCAATAACCGAAGATAGAGCACTGTCGTATGCATGCACAAGATCGGTCGGGGAACTGTCCACATCAGTAAGCATCGATTGTAGAGATAAAGCAACCTTGTGTTGAAGTTCACTAATGTTAATGTTTGTAAGTTTTCTAGAAGACCTGATGACTTTCAAAGGGCGTGGTTTTGTAAAAGAAGTAGAAAAGTGAAGAGCGGCATGGTCTGATGGTAGAAGCCAGTCCGATTCGATGTTTGTAACACATGGGTCGTCTTCCCTGGTGATAACCAAATCAAGAGTGTGACCCTTAAAATGTGTTGGACCAATCACCTGTTGAACCAACCCCATAGATTCCAATAGATCGATGAACTTTCCAGAATCTCTATCACCGGGGTTGTCGACGTGGATGTTGAAATCGCCGACAACAATCAGCCTCCCTTGTGAGTGAATAACAGTCTCCAACAAGGTGGCGAATTCGCACAGGAAGTTGTTGATATTCCCCTTCGGTGGTCGATAAATAACAATTAGTCGAATCATAGCTGATGAAGTGATAATGTTGCCATCGATGACTTCAAAAGATTGAAAAGCTGCATTCTTATTTGTTGTGAACGTTAAATTAGATTTAGTTATGACAGCTGTACCTCCACCTTTCTGTTTTGAACGTGGTACCTGATATATGTCATAACCAGTAAGTGATGATGAAAAACCGTGCTGCTATGGTATTATCGTTTTCCTTGAACCAGGTTTCAGTCAATACGAATACGTCAGTCTTGTTTTGTATTATAGAAGTGGAGACAGATTGTAACTTCTTATCAAACAGAGCATGCATTCCATAGTATCATCATAATTTTCTTAGATTGTCATCTGTGACAAGTTTCATGAAATTTTGTGCAGTATTTCTTGATATATGTCTACACTGTAATTACCGTCTCCATAGGGAAACCATTGTAAGGAAAAAAACGATATTGCATAACTTCATTAATATGCAAGCCACACTAACCAAAATCTAATCAGTTCTTGCAAGTAGCATATGGTACCTGTGTACCAAATCTGACTTGAATCCGTTCAGGCGTTTTTGAGTTATCGTGTAAACAGACAGACAGACAGACACACACACACACACTAACACACACACACACGGACAGACAGACAGACATCGCTATGACAATAGCCCACGTGTTTACACACGTGAGCTAAAAAGGCGTAAACTCCGAGTGTAAAAAAGTTTCAGTGAAACACTGAAATTTGCCATTACGATTGGAAGTATACGAAAAGAAAATCGGAGATTGGCATATCACGTGACGTAAATGGAAGTTCCGCCCTTATTATGAAATAAAAGCCAGTACAAATGCAAGACTTTTATGCGCGGTGTTGAAGATATTGTCGGCCGTTTCCTATCGATCAAAAACAGCACTTATCTGAAAAGAACGTATTTCCTTCTAATTGAAATATATGTAAATAATGTATGTTTACGTTGAAAGCAAGGCGGCTGAAATTTAAGAGGTTCTCACGTAAGTTCATCCATTGCAGTCGTTTATGATTCATAGAATTTATCGATATGACATATATATATATATATATGTATATATATATATATAATGTATATGTATTTGACATAATACATAGTCAAATATATGTAAATGCACACATGCGTATGCATACTTAATATCAGCAATTACAGGATGATTCATGTCAAGATTTCTTGGTGTGTGGTTTCGTGTGATTTATGTAAGATTTATGGCGTTGCAGTAGGAGTTTATATATAATGTCGAGATGTAATCTAAGCTACAATTGAGATGCTCAAGGGAAAAAGGAACGTCGGAGTTCTTGGACAATTTTTTCGAAAATTCTGTGATTTTCTTTTCTGGATATCTGTCTACATTCGTGTGACTTCCAAATAACTGGCAGCCATTACATCTTCTTGAGAATATCTGCAAGTTCAAGATATCGGCGTGCCGTCAGAAGTGTCTCATGCACGTTTGTCAAATCCCCCCTCCTCCGAGGGATAATGGTTCGCCATCATCCCGACTTGCATGCGTAATCCGGTGACTTGAGAACTCGGTACTCAGAGAATACCGTCACCTGCTCTTGTCCTGGATATAATTGTTTGGAAAAAGTATTCAACTTCAGATTATTCAAGAAGTTGTGTTTTTCGAACTCTACGAAATCCATGTTCTCGATCAACGGTACTTCGGCGGCGTCTTGCTCCAGGAAACTGAGCAGAGGTGAAACGTTTTAGAGTGCACACGCAAACTTAAGTTAAAGTCAAGGATATGATCCTAAAATATGACGTCAACGCATACATTCTCTTGTTAAAATGACAATTTATTAGTTTTCTTACGTCATTTTATAAAGGTGAACATCACCGCATGGCACACCAAAGATGGGCACGAAATGGCCTTGTTGGCTTTGTTCCGTCATGTTTAGTACATCGTAAATTTAAAAAAATCTGTTTTCGTTAGTGAGTACGGAATGCTTGACTTCAATGAACCGAAAAAGGTAGAATTTTGCTGTCAAACAAACATCAACGCCTAACGTTGACACACAAAGAAGCTTAAAATTAACCACTAGGGCGGCGAAACATCTCTGAACAGTGCTTACCGCCACCATCGTCGGGGAAGGTATTTATCTGACTTATACAATCACCTTTACTGGTTGCATTGCAATTTGATGTACAATGTAATTACAGGTACAAAGATTAATTTATTCGATTAGGTCAGATTGCTTATCGCTAGATACAATTGATATAGACAAAGCTCTGAATTAGCAAGTGACAGCCATCATTCCATATCTGACAATATCACAGCGCCCTCTATGGTCGCTGAGGCCTAGATTGTTCATGTGCTTACTTTCTGACCCAAAGTTCTCGGTGAAATATGAATCTAAGGAGGAAAGGAAAACACTATGCACCTACACGGCGCAATTCATACGTACTCTGTGTGTATTTATCCACTGCTTTTATCATTAATAAGAGCAAACTGTCAACTTTAAGTACGTTGCACAATACAAACGTTTATTCGATAGGTTTGAACAGAACTAACACCTGACAATCGGTTACGATTTTTTCTATCTAATTAGTGACGTGCATCCAAACCACTCATCCATCGATTAGATATCCCATGTCAATGTTTCAACGGTTGCGTGACTCATGTCGGAAAATTTGTCACGCGTTCCATTTTCATTAGGAGAGAGGCCGGGTCCTGCGGTCGACAGTCGAGTGACATGCCCTTTTTGGCGTCTAATTACCACTGGTCTGAAAGCGGTGAAGCGGCAGTCTAGCTCCTGATATCGATTTTCTTTGACAGGCACCTTTTGGCGTTTTTCACTTTCTATCGTTGCCAGTGACGTTTTATCGTGTGTGCGGTTTCTAGTCATGTGACGCATATCTTAGCTGACCACTTGCATGCCCTCACACTAAACTGGTCTCCACGCTAAGCTATCAGGCATTCGCCGGTGAAGTTTTTCATAAAGCATTTCAATCAATTTTCGTTCGTTTTTTTTTCACTGGCTCAATACGTGGCCTGCAATTTCTATTTACTGAGACTACAAATTCTGTCGTCTGGATCAATCGATCCAAGAGCTGCGCATATATTATCAAAATCCTCTCCACTTATCATACTATCATATCATGGTAGTATGCGCCTCGAAAGAGAAAGACTTAACTTTTCGCCAATATTTTCCTCAATGAAACTTTCAGCCAAACTCTTACCAAGTCAACAATATAAAATCAGGGATCACCGGGTAAAGTTTGGTACTAAATCACCCAACATTTATCGATATTTGAAATTCAAAATGAGAATGACCGCCATCCAAATTTCCAAGGTCAAGACAAATTTCTTTTATTATCTTGGGAATAGATCAATATCCTATAAGTTGTTTCTGTATAGTTGAGGACACAATCAGTAAAAAAATTTTACAAAAATGATATCTCAACTTTCAAGCAAGCATAATTTTCCAAATCATTTAAAATAGGAATTTAGAAGAATCGTGTTTATTAGGACGTTTTTAGGATTTTCAAAACAGTTGGGAGACATCGTAGACTTCCCTGAGGAGTGTCCAATGGTACAAATCGCCATGAATCATGGGACATCTCTAGTACTGTGTGTCATGTCCATCTACATCTAGATAGAACGGCATATATAGTCATGCAATAGAGGTGCTGATACAAGTTTTATATTCAGCTCTGATAACACGAATCTGAAACAAATTTATTTAAAGACTGGTACACGTACCAATGTTACAGTCCCAGGCATGTTACTGTCGAGGACTGCCTGACTGGCCTAACAGTGACACCGCCCGGACAAGATATTTGCAATGGTAGACGAGTACAAATCTGTAACATGTGTAATTTTTGCTTTGTAGGGTGTGGGATGGTGAATGTAGTGACTTGTACATTCTTTACACATGTTAATTTGTTGGATCTAGTAATGGCACTGCACCTGTGTATTTTGAACCTGCATTTGTATTTTGTGTATTTAAAAGAGAAAATGAATAAATCGGACAGTCAGTGCTTAGTCATCCTCGTGTTAGCTCTCGTTACTGTATGTATGGTTGTATATGCCTTTCTACTTGCCAAGGCCATTCTGAACATTACATTGGCGACGAGGATTTTGCCGAGTCATAGACTCCAACCCTCTAGTTTATCAAGTAGACACTCTCGTTAGTTCAAAATGGCAGGTGAGGCTGGTTTTCTTTTTCACAAATATCTCCGTTGAATATCCACACTGACTCTGCTACATGAGCACCAAGATGGAAGCGTTGGTTGGCCCGTTTTGAAAACAGCTGCACTGCATGGAAGATAACGGACCCTGACCAAAAGAAAGCATTACTTCTAGACAGAGTTGGTGAAGATTTATTCGATATTTCTGAAAGCCTTGTAATGCCTACTGATGCCCAATATGATGATAACTATAAAAAGATAGTGAAGGCTTTGGATGACTACTTTCTACCTAAAATGAATACTGAATACGAATTTTTCTTAATTTCGACGCACTGTACAACATGACACTGAAACCATTGACTAATTTGTGACTCGTCTGAAGAAACTGGCTGTTAATTGTGGCTTCACCAATCAAGCTATGACGGATGCCGAAATAAAGCACCAAATTATCCAGGTGGGGGAGAAACAAGAAGGTTCGCAGAAAAGCTCTACAACAAGACATGGCTCTCGACAAAATTGTATCACTGGCAAGGTCACTGGAAATCTGAACGGGAAGCACATGGTATAGAACATTTGCAATTGCCGGACACTGTGAACAAAACTGCTCACACTCAATCCGGCCGATAACGTCAGGCACAACGCGGTGGTTATAAGAAAAGTCGACAAGCTCATGATTTGAAAAAAAAACTCTTCAAGTTGTTACTTTTGTGGGGGTAAATATCCACAGTGTGCCCAGCAAAGGGTAAGCAATGCCACTATTGTCATAAGAGTGGACATTTCAAATCTTGTTGCCGTAAACTGAAAAACATTAATGAAAAGTAGTAAGCTTCCATACAAGCGAAATGTTGTCGATACAGTGTGTGTCAAAGATGTCGAAGATGATAGTTCTGATACCAGTAGTGATTTCCTGTTTAATATCCAAGTTTATGAAAGATATGGTGGCAAGCTTCCATTTGCAAATCTTTCCATAAATTGTAAATGTATAGATTTGATGTTAGATTCAGGTGCTACTTGTAATGTTTTGAATAAGAGTGATTTTCAAGCATTAAGTAATTCTGTAACTCTTGAACCAATCAATGAAAAATTATTTACCTATGGCAAACAAAAGGTTAATGTAATGGATCTTGTAAAAGCCAAGATTGACATGGGAAATCGTTTCGAAACTTTACATTTCGTTGTTGCCGATACTAAAGACTCCTCAATTTTAGGATATCCTTCCGCAAGTCTTCTTGACTTTATACAAATTAACTCCCATCAGTCAAATAGTGTTTCAGTATCTGAGAGGGTTCCAAACACAAGTCAAACACAACCACACGGACAAACCAATTTATCAGACACAGACCAGTCAGCTGTTACGAAACATTCAAAATCGGTTGCTCCAGAAATGCCAAATTGTCCAGAAACTGTACAAAAAATAATACGTGATCACGCCCAAGTTTTCACAGGTATGGGAAAATATAATGGCAAACAAATTAAACTTCTTATTCTGAACATTACAGTGAAGGAAGCCAAGATTTTCAACATTTCCGGGTAATGGCATATTTTTTTCTGTGGAGCGTTTTACCGGACAACAGATCCGTTGATTAATTACTTTATCTGGGTGCGCAATGCTATAAAATACGTAAGAAACTGTATTGCTGCCCGTTGAGGGCGGTGTGTTATCTTCCTGAATATATTAGTGGAACGTATTCATGGACCACGGAGTAGTATCATAGACAGAGTGGCAACAGCTATTGTTTAAGGCGTGAAGCGGTTACGTAAGCAATCCATGTTTGCCTCGCCTCACGAAGCTCCTGGCTCTCTTCTCCGAAGAGTGCCGACCATGCACCCTTCGGTAATTTTCGGATTTTCACCAATTGTTAAGCGAAAGTATGTTCGACAAAGCTTGTGTTGTTGTTGTCGTGTGGTGCTGATCGGAATTGATGTGCTGGCGAAAACGCGAGTGTTTTGAGCTTCAGGAAAGTGGGTTTTACCGTTTTAAAAATTCCTCTCATATTTTCATGAATATATAATGAGTGTGTTTGAACCAATTTGAAAGTCTTTTATCGATACTGTCTGGTTTTACTCAATGGTTACGGTCAGTCACACCGTCTTTTACACGTGCGCCAAGAAAGGGCATGTTTATGAAACTGCTGGCGTGTTATGTTTTGATTGGCGTGAGGCAGTGTTTCTGGCCTGAGAGCTCACAAAGTAACTATGGTTGCTACGCGACTGGCAGTACGATGCCATCTCGTCGTATGTTTCGCATAATCTCGTGTAATTATCAACCACAAACCAAGCCTCCAAAAAGTTTAACACCTTTTAAGCTCATTTTAATATGAAAAGCCAATAGTCTACCGAGACGACCATGGAACAAAAGGCATGCAAGTGTTGCCACTCTGTCTATGATATTACTCTGTGATGGAACGTATTATGCCAAGGTGCTGTACAGGTGTTTATGAAACTTGATCGACAGTCAGTAATTTTATAAAAGTCTCTATCATTTCCTTCGATAGCCCAATTCTTCTGATAATTGCAAAGGACGTGCCTTTTGGTGTATTAAGTTCTAACTTAATTTGGATACTGTAGAACTTTACTACAATATCTCCTCGATTTTCTTGATATTGTGACCGAGGAATATTAGTATATAGCTCTGTTTTCCCTGTGCCTTCACAAAACAGGCGCTTTCAGGCAGATTAAAATGAAGAAATCTCACATGTATCTACGCCAACAGGCCGTCGCCATCGCAAGTCAATACAAACCAATTTGTTTGGAAGCGCAGCAAGATAAAGCTCGTCAACAGGTATACAGATTATGTCCATGGCCATTTACTGTCATAATATTTCTGTTCTGCATTACAACACAGGTCCTTTGGTGCTGCATACAGCTCGAAATTAAAAAAAAAAGCTCAAACTTTCCTCAACAAAACTTTAACAGCCATATTTCGTTAGTCACACCTTCCATATTTCCATGTCTGAATATCTCGCATCACCTTTTCGTAAAAATGTCACGAGAGCATAGCATCGATCGCAACAGATCGGTCTGTCTTAGCAAGCGACGCGATGTGCATGTATGAACGGTACTGGTAGTGCAGAAAAAAAGTTCCGGTCGATGATGTAGAACAGGGGTAATTCGGATTTTTTGTCCGTCCAGCTCTAAGTCACACAAATCCGTCCTGTTCTGCGTCACACAGGTGGCGAGATCGGGCGAGTTAAAATGATCTTCGTTTGACTGGCATACATTCCGTTCAGAAATCTTGGTTTGCATGTGGATCGTAATAATAACAAAGGAGCTGGGTTTGGTTTAATGCAGTACAAGCTTCGAATCTGAAAGTCTTAAATTTTTTCTCAAACTTTTCTTAGCAAATTTTTAACCATATTCTCACTAAATCAAGGATAGAAATCGGAGAGAAACAACCTAATATTTATATCTACGTCTGAAATTCAAAATGCCCTCCATCCCTGTGTTAACTCTATGGGGAGATAGAATTTGCGCCCGTCAACTCTTTATTTACTCCATTGGCTTCAAATTGATCCTCCGCAGACGATATAACAAAAGAATATCTCAGAATATCTGTCCCCGAGGCTCTATCTACCTTGAGGGTAAATATGTACTTCATACATCCATCTGGAAAGTTTCTGCATGATACGCACACTCTTGCTTTCTGTGATAGTTCAATTTGAACTTCCTCGATTGACACACACACCTTTCAAATTGACAGACCTTTTCGAAATTTTATTTCAATAAATTAAACAGCACCATGGATTCGAAGTGAACTTTAATCGTGCAGATTTATTTCAAAATTTGGCTTTGCATGTGTTATACAGGTCTTGCGATGACACACTGGTATGAAATGCTGGTCTGATTTGAATATTGGCCAGATGAATGCCGGCTGACAGCCCTAATTTCCAGTGACCTTTCCGCTAATTGTGCAAATAATATTATCTTGAGAACTTGTAGAATCTCAGTCTGCAGAATTATATAAAAGATTATCACTAATAACATTCTATAGCCAAACAGCCTCTTTCTAAACAGTTGTACAATGTCATATATATAGATGCATAAAGGCATCTTTTGTGCTTAATAAACCCTTCACAGGCTAAGACCCTTATTCACTGTGCAGATGTAGTTTTTCCCGTGGAATCTCTTTCCCCCTTGATGGCATTTAGGGATGTTTACATATTCGGTACGGTCAACATGCAAAACAGGACTAATATGTGTGACTTTTACTACATGTATACGTATAATATCGACCATTTGGTACGTGGGCAAGCTTAGCTTATCTCGACTCGCTACCTCCGCTTATACATTTTTCTCCTTCAGTTCAATCACGGCTACTTGATCATCAGATTTTTTCGTATGAGCTTTGCTACCCAAATTGATTGCCGCATCTTCGGAATCATTCAATGGTTTCTCCTCCTCCAAATATTTATTTTCGCCAAGGCGACGGTGTCTGTGTGTCTCTCTAGGCCTGTAAATGGAAACAACACACATGTCAGCATATTCTACACGATTGTCGTCTCAAAGCTTCATGTTGTGCCAAAGCAACATTTGAAACTATTATTTCAGTTTGAATTTGAACTTCAAAGACGAGCTTTATGTGTATACCCTCTTCTTGTTACGTTTTTACTTAAATTTATGTTGTGCGAACAAAGTTTACAGTATGGTGTTGTTCCATAATGCAGTATTGAGCTGGGAAGTTAAATTGATGCTTTGGTTCAATGAAACATCATTCACATCATTCTTAGTTTGAATATTAGTCTAGTTAATCATTTAAAGATCTCTCCAGCATGCTGTGTGTTCATATGTCTATGTACGTGTGCGTGCGGGGCGTGCACATGTATGGCGCATTCAAGTTTGCGCGGTGTTTGTCAACTAGCGAGAACGCAACACAACTTTGTAGCATTCGCGTTTTGCACAAATTCGATAAGACCGTCAACTTTAACTTTCGCACTGACTAGAGAAATTTGCTTCAGTACCAGGAATATTGAGAACAATTCAAAGTTTAGTAAAATTTACACCTGTGACGAGGTAACTGATTAAGTCAATCATTACATTCTGAAAGCTCCATCAAAACAGTGCATTTATTAAATGATCCCATTCAAACATGGCCGATGTTAGTGTTTCCAATGGTCTCTTCTATGACCAACTGCTCGTTATGAAATTGTATTTCTCACTGATCAGATTCTTGGAAAGAAGGAACAGGTGCTGGGACAGATTAATCAAATTATAGGCCAGTCTGTAACCTATATAAACTTCTTTTCGAAATTGGTTGAAAGTATTGTGGTCGATCAACCTAACATTCGTATGTACATTGATGCTCCTCTTCCGGACAATCAAGCTGCGTTCAGACAATTTCACAGCACAGAGAACGTTTCGTGGAATTATGTTTGATATCTTTCATGGGACGTCGACACGTGGCGCTGTTGGCTTTTTACTTGACATACGCGCTGCTTTTGACACCATTGGTCATTGTACATTTCTGAAGGCAGTTGATCATAGAAGTGGATTTCTAAACAATGAACATACTTGGTTTGCCTCTTACTCAGCCATCACATCACAAAGTGTCAATTTAAAGGGGTTGGACGGAAATTACTGGTGGATCGCAATATTTTTGCGCAAGCGTGTGTGTACATATTTTGATATTTGGATTTAATTAAAAATCAGCTGTTGATAATGTTGATTCACTATACATGGTATACATATATTTTCTCATACATGTATGAGGAATCTATGTAATACTTTTTCAATGCAAAACTATATCTATGCATTTATAGATATTTGATAATTTACATAAATGTACTTAAATGAAATAGGGTTGTTATAACTGGCATGTGGACAAAAAGTTTGACCTTAGAATTTCACCAAAAATGTTCATCCACTATACATGGGAGTCAATGATAAAATTGTGAATAATTTTTTTTCCAATGAAAAACTTGGTATACTTGTGCATATACAGACGTTCAAAAATTGACATAATTGTACTTGATTAGAATATGATGGTTAAAGGTGCATATTATGTGTACAAGAAATCTGATTATGGAATTTCACTGAAAATGTTCATCCACTATACATGAGAGTCTATGAGGAAAGTATGAATAATTTTTTTCCAATACAAAAATAGGTAAACCCATGTATTTATGTACTCTCGATTATTGATATCAATGTACTTGATTAGGCTAGGGTGGTAACAAATGGATGTGTTCGCCAGAAATTGGATTTTGGAATTATACCAAAATGTAGATTCACTGTACATGGGAGTCTATGGGGAAAATATGAATAATTTTTTTCCAATACAAAACTATCAAAATCTGTGTATTTAGAGGCATTTGATAATTCATTTTAAAGTACTTAGTTAGCCTAGGATGGTTAAAGGTTGATATGTGTGCAAGAAATTAGATTTTGGAATTTCACCGAAATGCTGATTCACTATACACTGGAGTCTATGAGAAAACTAAGAATAATTTTTTTTACAATGCTAAACTAAATTAATTTGTGCTTTTATAGGTGTTTGATAATTGATACAAATGTACTTGATTCAAAAATAGGGTATTTAAAAGTTCAGATGTGGACAACAATTATGATATTGGAATTTCACCTAAAAGTATTATTTAACTTTTCATGGTACTAGTAGTCTCAGTACAGGTAACTGTTAAATAATTTCCCTGACAAAACTTGCTATATCTCTAATATGTAAGTAATAGGAATTGTTCATTGCCCTCAGTGCAGTGAGCTTGATTTACAATAAGACAAGCCTCAGAGTTGTCAAGTCAAGATGTTCATCTGACAGATAATTATACTTTTGTTCAGATTTACCGGTGAATAACTTCAGAGAATGAAATCATGCATATGAATATTTCTGAACACTGAAACTTTTTTTTTGACGGGACGGATACTTATGAAAATTAAGTGACCCCCCCTCTGAGCTGTTTGAAAAATACATGACCCCCCCCCCCTTTGCAGTTTTCAAATTTGAGGTGAACCCCCCCCCCTGGATTTTGCCGGCCCACCCCCGGCATTAATAACTGAACGCTCCCTAAGTTTATCGCCATTCCCTTCACGTGACCAGCAGTACCAGCTTTCTTATCATGAGGCAAACAAAAGGCTATTGACTTTGAACCCCAGGATCCATTGGGTCCAGTTGAATCGAACATCGAAAGGTGACAAACTTGACCTCGCCACAAGTGGAGGTATCAGCTAAATGTGAGTATGCGTGTTTATACTAGAAATCGTTTATGGAACTGGCAGTGTGCAATCTAAATGGTGGTAGACAATGATTATGCTGACGTTAACATGTTAAATGTGAAAGACGTCGTTGTATTATGGGTCTATTAGTAGTCCATTGCATGGAGATAGAAATTGCTTCTCATCTCCATGAGTAGACATATAAATTGATTCCCACCTTCATTGGTAGATATACTAGGGTTAGGAAATTGTATTCAACGGGGAAATACGCCTTGAATCCCAAAAGGCCATACGCTGTGGATAACAATTTAGCTCTTCTACAAAACAGGTAAACATAGCTACCGTTGTCAAAGGTGTTCGAGTGTCATGCACCGACGGATGACGCTTGACTTTGTTACGTAATATTTTGCAATATTTTGCAATAGGATTTACTCTGTGTGCACTGTGTGGATGCAATGAAAGATAGGCCGAAGAACACTTGTATCTATCCACGGGTCACTTCACCGCGTGATAGATTGATCGTGATCTATCTATGCATGAAGCCACGGTTTGTGGAGGGATCGTGCTACAGGTCCACACTCACCCTTCCCCAGGGTATGTCAACCAAATGTGCCCCTCCGACGTAGCACAAAGAGACGTGAGCCCTGCTTATTTGACACATTTTATGCCGGGGGCCGGGAGGGGTTATGTTACCATCTGTTTAGCTTAGGCTGCGTTCACGAAAACAGTTAGGGGGCTGGAGGAATTCAGGGAGGTTCGAAAATTTTAGGGGTAGTAGAAGGGGACTTCAAGGTTTTGCTCTGCCTCTAAGGGGACTCTGAAAATGTTTTTGTTCCCTTTTATAATTACTTTACGATTCCAAGGTTTTGTTGGTAATTCAATGAAAATTTAATAATATTTTAAATGCCATCCAATCGTTCTATTGTTAGTAATAATTGAACAAGATCTAAAACAATTTTGTCGCATTTCATTACTTTTGCCTCGAAAAAAAACCCCTAAAAATGGATAAATTTCCCTGAAAAACAAACAAGTAGGCCTTATTGGGGCAGCAGCTGCAACTGTTGATAATTTTTAGCTCCCATAGCCATATGTATATATGGCAATGGAAGCTATTCTTATAGGCTAGGAAAATGTCTGTATGTATGTATGTCTGTATGTCTGTATGTCTGTACGTCTGTATGTCTGTATGTCTGTATGTCTGTATGTCTGTCCGTCAACATCAAAAACTCCAAAACCGCTGCACATTTCATCTTGATATTTGGTGTGTACATGGATGATGGGCTGTAGATGAGATTTTGTTCAAATGAAGTTGTCATTGCCAAAAATATGCAAATTAAGTGAAAAAATATAAAAACAGTCAAAATTGAATAAAATCAATAACCACTGAGCAGATTACATGAAAAATTAGCATGTAAGTACTTTGGGCTGACATGAAATGATTGTGCGCATCTTGGGTCAGTATCTTGGACTTGCTATTTTTCATGATTTTTTTGTAATTTTCTCCCATTTTTGGTCAAAAAATCTCCTGCTCTGAAACCACAAGTCCGATTGATTTGAAACTTGGTATGGAAGTGCATAGGAGTGACCTTTCCCAAATTTGGGCAAATCGTGGTGAAATTTGCATATTTTTAGTTTACACGTCCATAGACTCCCATGTATAAGGCAGATCTCCATAGACTCCCATGTATAAGGCCACAAAAAATAAAATTTAGTTTCTCATCGTATTCATATTGCAAAAAGGATGCAGTGACACAATTTTTAGTCCCCACGGATGAAGTCCAGTGAGCTTATAGATTGGGTCATGTCTGTCTGTTGTCCATCCGTGAGTCCATCCGTTCACGCAGATATCTCGGATATTTTGACAAAATGTCATGTGACCTTGATGACCTTTGATCTCAAATATACATATATGTCCATAACTCAGTAACCACAAGTGCTACCACCCTTCATATATGGTATTATGGGACAGCTTATGACGCCACATATTGTACCTCATTAATTATGCACATATCTAATTTTGAGCGAGCCAATAGAGCTAGAGGTCTGATTTTTGGTATATAGGGATAACTTAGCAAAACAATTTTTTTGACAAAATGTCACGTGACCTCGGTGACCTTTGACCTCAAATATACATATTTGTCCATAACTCAGTAACCACAAGTGCTACAGCCTTCATGTATGGTATGATGGGACACCTTATGACGCCACATATTGTACTTCATTAATTATGTGCATATCTAATTTTGAGCGAGCCAATAGAGCTAGAGGTCTGATTTTTGGTATATAGGGATAACTTAGCAAAACAATTTTTTTGACAAAATGTCACCTGACCTCGGTGACCTTTGACCTCAAATATACATATTTGTCCATAACTCAGTAACCACAAGTGCTACACCCTTCATGTATGGTATGATGGGACAGCTTATGACGCCACATATTGTACCTCATTAATTATGCACATATCTAATTTTGAGCGAGCCAATAGAGCTAGAGGTCTGATTTTTGGTATATAGGGATAACTTAGCAAAACAATTTTTTTGACAAAATGTCACGTGACCTCGGTGACCTTTGACCTCAAATATACATATTTGTCCATAACTCATTAACCACAAGTACTACACCCTTCATGTTTGGCATGATTGGACACCTTATGACGCTACATACTGTACCTCAATAATTATGCCCATATCTCATTCTGAGCGAGCCAATAGAGCTGGATGTCTGATTTTTGGTATATAGGGATAACTATAGGAGAGAAATCTTTTGACCAAATGTCATGTGACCTCGATGACCTTTTACCTAAAATATATGTTTATGTCAATAAATAAGTAACCACAAGTGCTATGTCCTTTGTATTTAGTAGGATGGGAGACCTTATGACAACACACGCTTTACCTCATTAATTATGTACTCATCTAATTCTGGGCAAGCGAATAGAGCTAGAGATCTGATTTTTGGCATATAGGGATTAATTAGCAATATAATTTTTTTTTTCAAAATGTCATGTGACCTCGATGACCTTTGACCTTGATTATACATATATATGCATATTTCAGTAACCACAAGTTCTATACCCTCCAATTTTGATAGGATATTAGACCTTAAGATGTCACATCTTGTACCTCATTTATTATGCGCATATGTATTTCTTGGCTGGCCAATACTGCTAGAGGTCTGATCTTTTTTCCCGATTTAGAACCATAACTTAGTCATGCCTCATTGTTTCAAATTGGGAACAACGACATAGACCTATGTGCCCATAGATCTCAACATATACACTCCAGTGATACTTCTTAATGACCACATTTTCCTGCCCCATCAAGACTAATACTCCTATTACAAGTGGGGACTATGTCATTGTAAATGACTTGTTGAGTTAATGGTTGTATCACAGTATTCGATATATCTAATTCTGTATTTTTTCCATTTTATATTCTGAATAATTACATTAAACATATTTCACTGTCTCCAGTACATTTCATTTAAGTATTTTCACTTCATGCACTTTATCCCTTTCACACATGTTCAAATATCTGACCAGAGAACAAACACTAAATAGTTCAGGATGGGAGCTACAGTGTCATTGACGCTATTTTTTTTATATTCTATAAAATATTCCAAATACAGTTTCTTGCTGTCTCCCTATATGGCATGCTGAAACACACAATATTCAGTTTATCGTCAAAAGCCTGCATTTGATAAATATTGGTGCTAATGGTAATTGAATTAGAGCCAGACTGTCAATGATACAAATGCACGGTACATATTCACAGGCTTTGTTGGCAAGCTGAACACTGGACAGTTCAACATGCTGCAGGGAGTAGAACAGGAACGCAGTTGTATAAACTGAACAAAAGTATTGTCAAAATTATCAAAGTTACTACCCTGCTACTGCCTATTGGCGCCGGGTGCCACTGTCAATGCATACCGGCAGGGACATGCTCTGACTATGAAGTGTTTGAAGAAGAGTTTGGGTCATGTGATGCTCATGACAATGAAAAATACTTGTACACAAGATCAGGCCAGAAAGCAACAACTGGAAGACCAGGAGACTTGAAAGTTGTCAGGAATTTTTGAATAGGACAATAATCAAATATTAAATAATGAAGATGGGCTCACCATGCTTGATTTTCGAAATTTTCACATTCTCATCGTAAAATAACACTGTACATTGTACAGTAAAGACTCCACTTCAAGTGAAAAAATGTGTGACTAAATGGAATCATTATGTGCTCTTTGGCAGGTGCCATCGACGTGGCCATAGTTGGATTAACTCAAGTCGGCTTTTACTTATAAATCAAAAAAGTCCATTAATATGAATCAATTTAAGACATTGGCTTAGGAATATGGCTCTATAAACTACCAATAACAAGCAGTGTTGAACATTTGTTAGCAGAACTGCCCAATATATGTTTATTTTTTCTTTGCGTGCATTTCTAATAAATATGTGGCTATATGATAATTGGGGAGGGGGGGGGCCTGAAAAATTTAGATCATATATAATAGACGGGGAAGGGACTTGAAAATTGTTGAGGGTATTGAGTGGGGATTTGAAAAACAAATGAAATTTCAATCACGATTCCTCCAGCCCCCCTCTAACCTTATTTCTGAACGCAGCCTTATTTGATAAAGAAACGCTATGTCGGGATGTGTCTGTAAAGACTGGGTCCCACTATAGAGGTACAAGCCTTGACAAAATAAAAATATATCTGCTCAATTCCGCTAAATTTCCGATGATGATCATTAAAATCAAAATCGTCCATTCCTCTCAATGGGGACGCCATGATCAACTGTCTGTGCATGCTCGCCATCTCTCTTTTACTTTTTGCCCGTTGACGTCGTCGGCCGTGCGTGCGCGTACGGTGTCTATTTTTAAATTTATTTCGCAACATTTGCTGGTTTGCTCTATCCGACGCTTTCGTGCGCATATCTGTTACAGTAACTTTGCTATCATTACGTAATGTGTCAAAAGGTCGTACACGATACTTTTCGCATAGCATATAGTTACAAATACGTCAAAACCAAAATCAATATAGTGACATTGACGTAGCACTGTGAGAGGGTCCGATGACGCATTATATCCATCCACATGTACAAGGGATGATATCATGACTTTATATTTCAGTTATATGCAAATAACCACTATATATAAAAGGCATGTTTACGAAAACGGGCGAATACTGACTGGTAGTAGATGTAATATCAATAAAAATAAAGGATGTTATCTTTGAAGACTTTGAGCCAATACAACGTTTCTGTATCTCGACGACTCTTGTTGGCTATTCCCTGATGAGAGACGGTGAAGCGTATTACTCAGTAGCATTCCCAATGTTTGCTTTTTATGTAATATGGCACACACGGCAGCACGTCACCGCTCATGTCATTGCAATGGTTTCACGGAACGAATCCATACGAAAACCCGAAAACGATAAACAGAACTGACTCCAGGGGTCTCTAAAACATCTGCGTCATTATTTTAAGATCAGTCAATCAAACAGCCTTATTCAGCATAAATGGTGTGGAACAGAATGAAAAATAGAGAAACATCTTTGCAGAATCAAGGTTATATTTGCTTGCAGATATTGTAACAATTCCAATCAATACTGTATCCAATAAATCGGCAGTTATACATTACAGTTAATGCATTCTTTCACTATGACAAGTAATTACACTCTGAAGTGTTCACATAATTGGACTAATGCTCGCGCTCTGATCAAAATATGGTCATCAATTCTGATTGCTATGAAAGTATATAATGGACATTGGACTATTTATTATAGTGAACACCCGCGCTGCAGCGCTGACCAGCTACAAATGGATGTTTGGACACGTGGTTGCCCGATCATAGTCAGTTGTCACGATCAGATACGCGGAATCCCACGCATGTAAATTTCACAGACTGATCCCTTGCCAGAAACCAACCCCAGGTAATGCTGTCCTATTTTTGTTCACAGACCAGCAGGTCGTTTGTCAAAATGGTTTCTCTAACAGTTGGAGCGATTCAGAGCTTCCTTAGCAGTCCAACCTATGTGTTGTTGGTGATCGTACTGATGCTAGTGATAGCTGCACTATGGGGCATGCACGTACCTGCAGGTTTTCCTCCAGGACCGAGAGGCTTACCGCTCATTGGGAGTATGGGAGGTAAGTTTCGTTCCACAACAGAAAGCGCCTCGGGACAGATATTCGGACTCTCAAAATTTTACAAGATTCTTTTGACCTGCCACTTATGTTGGATAATTTTGCAACTTACGGAGTACCTAAAATTTTCACTGACGGCCTTTTGTGGAAAACCAGGAATTGTATTTCCCCCCAATAGAGATAACGCGGGGATCACGGCTATTTTGAATTTCAAATATCGGTAAACATTGAGTAATTTCATTCCAACTTTTCCATGTTTATTCATAAATGTTAGACCGCAGCCCAAAGTTTTGACACCTTCCCGAAATGTGTTCCTCGTTGGTCAAAGTGGCTATTCTACCCATTTATATGACCCCTGGGCCTATATACGGGTCAAAAGACATCCTGTTGCCGATAAATAAATTCTTACTACAAAAAAGCAGTCCAGTCGAAGGTTTACCGCGCTGCCTCTCGTCTAGACTCTCTCACAGCCCGCTACGCAGCTCTGTCCTCAACCATATGGTGACGCGCCCTCAACGGTCTTTATAGCAAGCGAGGCTCACCCAGCCAGCCGGGTTATAGCGTTGCGCTAGCGGAACCTTGCCGGCTTCGCCGGCTCGCATGAGCCGAGCTTCGCTTGGCTCAACTGCTGAGGGCGCTAGTATGGTCGAAGGCGTAGCCGGCGAGGGGCTGTGAGAGAGTCTACCTCTCGTCCTGCCAGCACTTCACAGTGTACAGTCCGGGTTATGTCCATAGAGAGGATAGTACGATTGACCAATCAGCGAACCTGCCGCCGCCAACGTCATGAATACGTAACCATGCAAACCTTGGCTCGTACATTGCAACGAGTTTGGAACTTTTCGGCTTGATTTCGCCCTTTATTTTTAGCACTGGGTAGTTTTTAGTTGTAGACGTTACGCACAATGTTCAGTGCGGCCGAGATGGTGACCAACACAAGTGGTTAGTACATTGAAAATTACTTATTTGGATGAATTTCCTGGCCGGGTACGGCTCTTAGAAATCAGCATTTGACCCTTGTAAATCTACAGTAAGTTATTTGTCGCCAAATATCGCCTATTTTTGGTCAAATTTCAATTTAACCTTGCCATCTGAAGTATGCAGAATTTTTCAAGCTTTACAAAGATGGGTCAACTGTTTTAGTCGGTCATCGGAGCACGATGGAGCACGATTTTTTCGATCACCATGCGTTTCCCGGTACGATTGACCCTTCGCTCAGAAAAACGCGCGCCGGATCAATCGCCGAGAAGTTAACCAAAAGCTGGAAAAGAGAACGAAAAACGTCCAATAACTCTTTGTCGAATATGGTCAAGGGTAAAGAAACTCAGAAAACTATTCCTGAAGAAATCTTACAATTTTTAACACGGTAGAACGTCGCCAATCGACTGGAGCTAAGATACTTCCGGGTAGCCAACAGTCTCACTCGATCGGTGGATCTGTCAGGTCATATCGCGATCTGAACAAAGTGAACCAACGTAACCTTTGACCCTTGTTACATATACAGTACGTGATTGGTTCTTGCCTTAATTTCATTACATATACGGTACGCCATTGGCTCTTCCCTACTATCCTCTATATGGACATAACCCGGACTGGTGTAATCTACGGGCAAGAGGCCCGATATGGACGAGAGCGATGCATCCTGGGGTAACTGAGCTATCAGTTTTATTTCTGTTCTGAGACAAAGTCACGCAAACCATAGTTTCAACAAGTTCAAGGTTATGTACATGTAGCTTTCGAAGTCCCACCTCAGTAATTACTTTACCGACAATTCCCACGCACAATGCACCCTTGATTGTTTACAATGCAAATACTTGTTATTTTTACATACTTTGAGGAAATTGATACAAATATGACTTGTTTGTGGCATAGATTTTATAAATTGTCATCCGGAGTTAGATGTTTTTCTTTAATGATGTTTACATGAACACTTCCACTGTATGGGTCTCACCTCTGATGACTAGATAGAGTAACGTGCTGCTACCGCCGACAGAATTCTAATTGTCTAATTACCAGAGATGACCCCGTTACTATACGAACGGCATTCTGGAGGACGCAAGTTTTATAAATGTACATACACGGCGGTATTCTGTCTAGCAAGATCCCTTCATGCATTATATTGTCAGTATGGCAGTGGGTCGAAAACAAATCGTAAGGCAGGGTAACGTCAAAATAACGTTGAAAATCTTGCTAACTAAGACTAAATTATCGGCTTGAGTGCTCAATTATGCTGATTACTTATCGCATTTTCATTACAGACCAAAGAAACTTGGCGATCCAATTACAGTTTTCGCGACCCTGCGTTTCCATGTTCATGCATAATGCAAGCGTATTTCAGTCCTATTTCATATCATGTGATCACCTTGGCAACCGAATATCATGGTAGCAGTTTCATTGAAGTAAAAAAATATCGTTTACTTCCCCTGTCTCAGAAAATTCTTTCTGGACTTTTGGCAAGTTGTTTTTTGAAGCTCATCGTGTTGAAAATTCGATTTCGAATGTCTTCGCACTAATATATGTTCGGCAGTGGTCATACGAGGCACATGGAGGAAGTCTCCCACAGAGAAAACAGCAGTCATGACCTTTATGGTCTGACTGAGTGTACACTCAGACTGCCCGGCAGAAGCTAAAATAAGGTATTTCTTGTAAAATTTATGTGCAGTTTTTCATGTATTCATACCTTGTAACCTTTTTATGCAGGAATTTAGTTTTCATTAATATAAAATGCACAAAAATGTCACTATTTCTCAAATTTTAATTGTCGCCCTAGCCAGTCCAATCACCTTAATGTTAATAGCGGCAATGATTTTGACCAAGAAGCTTGATCGTCAATCTCGTTTCAGATCTCGCCACGGACCCTGTGTTTGCCCTCACTGACCTCGCCAAGAAATATGGAGATATTTATTCCCTGAAAGTCGGAAGGGAGCGAGTCATTGTACTCAATAACATCGAGCTTGTCCGGGAAGCATTGGTAAAGAAGCAGAACGCATTTGCCGGAAGGCCCGTGGTTCATAGCCGTAAGTCAGAAACTATAATTAGCCGAAATCAATGAGGTATACAGACCTGCATATAACCAATCATGCACTTTCTTCCTACAAACTTGTCAAATACTGTTCATGCGTTGCATTGTCTATTGTACAAAAAATGTTCCAATTACCGACACACATAACTGTATCAACCATTCGAAGGTATCGTCTTCAATAATGATAAGTCAAGAGATGGACGCAACTTAAGAAATCATCGGCGTCTTAATTCTTGTCTCATCAATAAGCCTCTGAGACGTTACGGTCGGTTTCCGAACATTGATGGCAGAGCAAATGATTATCATAGTTAGTACACCGGTATCGCTACCAACAGACAATATTGAACTACTCACATCTTCAATTTCATTCGTTTCTCCGCAAGTTCTTCGCACGCACATTTTTAGGTCCTGGATGTTATACGTGACTGTTTCCTTCTCTCGTGATCGGAGTTGATTGCATTAGATTGAGATGTAAAACTAGGTCAAGTCGACATGCAATATACTTGCCATCCTATATATTCTAATTGTTAGAACACACACACACACACACACACCACACACACACACACACACACACACACCAGAAGTGGAAGGCTTTGCGTAAAATCGCCCATCAAGCGATCAGGTAATGCATTCAGTATTTAATCCATCACGTTGCCGAACGATCTGAAGAGTTCCGGTTACGACGTACATGTAGACTAGTATTTTTGTCACATATATATATATATATATATATATATATATATATATATATATATATATATATATATATATATATATTAGTGTTGATGTCAATATATGCGATATTGATATTAGTAATATCAACATTTAAAATATAAATATAAACTTTCCCGTATCTGTAGTTCGGTACTCAAAATACAGTCATATATACAGTCATAGAGCAGATGAAATATCCCGAATCACGAAACGCCACTGACGGACTTTCCAATTGGCGAGTGACTGTTCTGTATGTCTACGATCTCACTTCACAGTTGAACTTTTCAGCGAGGGAGGAGAAAGTATTGTGTGCGGTAACTTCGACCAGAAGTGGAAGGCTTTGCGTAAAATCGCCCATCAAGCGATCAGGTAATGCATTCAGTATTTAATCCATCTCGTTGCCGAACGATCTGAAGAGTTCCGGTTACGACGTACATGTAGACTAGTATTTTTGTCACATACAGTTCAGGTTCCGTTCACCTTCCCGATATTGTTCGCCATTGACTCAGCTGTCCAGGTATATGAATTGATGTACAAAAACGTTAAAAGACTGACATTTCCAAATTGCGATAATTTACTGTGTAACTTTTAGTTGTGACTGACATACAACACCACCTCAAATTTTACAACAGCTGCATTTGCTACAAATTGTCGATGATGTGGGAACATTAAGTTGTCAATTGTAGGTTCTTATATTATTCCTTGATAGGTTATGTGATGTAGTTCACATCTGTATGGTATGCAGGGCTTGTTACAACCGATGACGTAGTGACTAACCGATTACGTAGAATTTTCTTTCTAACTGATAACGTAGTAAAATTTACCGATAACAATAACGTATCAATTAGCTGATAATATCTGATTAAGGTAGTGACTCAGTTTCGTTGACACATATTTTCAATCAAAAGTTTCACATAGAAAACAGGGTCTCACACCCAACATGTGGTACAGTTTCTAATAGGTCTATATTTGAAGAAGGTAAAAATTTTGTTTAGTTGTCAAAACATGCATTGGTATGTTTGTTTAAGTCAAAAACATGTGATTTTGAATTTTTTCACTTAAAAGAGTATAAGTAAGAATTGGCAGCACCCCTAAGTGATCTGTTAACGGCACTAGACAGCTGGATATACAGGGGGAAAAACCGTGTTTTGGATTTTTGAAATTCGCTTTTGTTTCTGCACAGTGAGCCTTCGAAGTGTGAACTGTCGGATTTTCGCATAAATTATCGGCTTTTGTTCACGTTTGTCAAGTTATCGTCACTTCAGGGGGGTTTATCAAAAATCTAAGACATGGTTTTTCAGGTCTATTCATGAAGTGTTAGCATGCGAAGAATCGGGGAAATCCGCCCACGCGTCGCCGACTTACACTCATTTGAAGGTGCGCATACATAGCAAAAATCGGAACTGAGAAAATCGACGATTTGTGTAAACATCCCATTTTTCACACAAAATCGCCGAAAAAAGTCGGATTTTTGTGCGTTTCAAAAAAAATTATTCGATCTGGGTCTAGGTTAAATATTGGGCATCAGGTTAGAGAATTTCTGACAAGTCCTAAACATTAGTTCGCCTAAAAATGATGAAAATTGTGCGTAGAAACGTGAGGCTGGTCAGCGTAAACGGTGGGTACTATTTACACGATAAACACTAGAAAGATAATTCAGGGCATAATCTGTTTGTCAAATACGTATCTAGCTTATAATTATATTAACTGTACACTGTTTGGTAACGGTTAGAGTCTGGTTACAAGACGAGAAAAGTTTTAAAAAATCATACAGCCGGAATGTTTACAGGTCTGCGTTCTGCCGACGACGCGCGCTCGCTCTCTCGCAAGCGCTCGACTTCCGGTCTCACAGCCCGTAATTTATGCACGTACCAAGTGTGAAATGGTTGCCCAGTTCATTTTAGTGCCGATTTTTGTGCCTATAGTACAAGACGTCACTTCCCGGCGTCACTTGCTTGCTTGCTTGCTTGCTTTCGGAGATGAGACGACCAACTCTCGATGCTCTAAAAAATTCTGTAGTTGAGAAGGTTCAAGGAATGCGGGAAAGTCGCACTTGTTTTTGTGGTTTTCACATGTGATCTGCTGCAGTCCTTTTGCTCACCATAAAAAATGACCGGGTTTTCGTGCGCTATTTCGCTTTCCACTGTGACATGTACTATTATGGCCTCGGGTATGAAACCAAAATCAACTTCAGTTACACGTAAAAGCGATTCAGACTTAAAATAAACGACTGAGGCGATACTCGACAGATTCACTCATTGTAAAATTGAAACGGCGACATATCGCGACACCCAGCGACACTCTCTTGACCACAGATAAAAATTGACAGGCAACGATCGTGAAGCGACGTTTCGCGTACGTTGCTGTGCTCTAGACCGACATAACAGTGTCGGATTGACAAATTGGACAAACCATGCTTCCTACATCCATGGACAAACTAAGTCCAAGATATGGGCTGCTGTTATAGAACCATATTTTCCAGTGAAGATTAAATAGATTCTCTTTGGACGGCAGTGTAATCTAAAGCCCGGCGTACGATGCTATGTGTTCCGCTACAGCTAATCGCCTCGCTCACCACAACCCTGCAAAGACCCGTACGTAGGGTCGGTGACTTCAAATCCATTTTGGGACTTGACGTAAAAAGCCAAATTACTGTCGAAATTCAGCGTTCTTGGGCCCAAGTCGTATCCCTGCCTACCTCAGCTACTCGATCGCTTCCAAAAATGCCAGTCTTTTATCACTTTTCGTAAATAACCGTCGATGTCGGCAACTCTCTCGCTAGCCCTGTGTACGATGCTGTGAGTTAGCTGTAGCGGCTAACACACAACATCGCGTCCATCAGCTTTCCATTTTGCTTCTTCGGCCCCGTTTGCGTTTTCTACACTGCTTATACTGCCGGCAGTCATCAGTCATGTTGGATAGCGTCTCTTATGAAGACGTGCGCGCATGCGCAACATGGTGCGTAAAAATTTACATAATCTCCTAAGGTATAACGATAACGCTGACAGTAATCCGGACCGTTAAAACAAAAAGAAAATAATAACTCGCGCAGTGGTTAGAAGGCCGTGTTTTCACTAAAATTTAAGACATTTTCCAGTGCAATGTTAACTCACAGTTTTCTCTAATAAAAAGATCATATTTCAGGGGTTCAGAATATGAAATAATCACAAAATCGCTAAAATTTACAAAGGAACCCGAGTCACCACCTTAAGTGATTCATGGGGAGTGATAGATCGATCGATTTATAGATCGATAGATCGATCGATAGATAGATAGATTTGTTATCACATTGTCTTGTACTCAATTTCTTTCTTCTGTTTATTTTTCCGTTAAGCGTAAATTGTTACAAATTTCTGCAGCAAGTCTATCGTGTTTCGACTGTTTTTATGGTAGTACGAACGACTAAGTTGATCTAATGTTGTTAAACTATCGGAATAGGTTTGGGAAGTTGTTTCTAGTCTTGCTATAGTAGCTTTACAGTTTAGTTCTAGTTGGGTAAAATTCAAAGAGATAGTATAAGTACTGGTGAAAAAAAGGCAGGGGAATGAGCGGCTGTTGGTTTACACAGAGAACCCTAGGGACAAAGAAAACTATTATGTGTATCGGCTATACTTCAGACAGAAATTATGGATGTAATAGCAAGATTAGAAACAACTTTCCAAGCCCATTTCAGTAGTGTAGCAACATATAGATCAAATTAGTGGTTCGTGCTGCAACAAAAGTTATACAGGCAAGTCGTGGGAATACTTTGCTTCGCATATAAATGTGATTATCACAAAACATTTTTTAACAAAGTAATCGGACCAGCTACAAAACGGAATACCTTTTTTCCTTTGAGACTTTTTTTGCTCTGGCAGACCAATTACAATACCGCAAAAACCGACAGCCAACATCGCAAATGAATTTTGCACACGTGTTGGATACGTCACCGATAGAAGTAACTACGTATTAGTGATTAACCAAAGAATATTAATGATTTATTCGTACAATTGACGATTTTTCATGTCATTGAAAAACTCCATTGGGTGTATTTGAAAAAGGTAGGCATATTAGTGATTAATATGCAGGAACCTAATATAAATGTATGAGTGAATTCTGGGAAGGCCAAAAAAAATAAATGTTTGTTTCTCATTCTAGACATATTGCAAAAATGATGTGGTGACACGTTTTTTTTTCTTCTCAATTTTTTTATTCTTCAACCAACAAGAACGCGCAAAAACATGACAACAACATAGGAATGCACGCAGAGACAAATGCACAGCAGTGCTACTTTAGTCTTTTTGTATAGCAATAGTTCTATGGTTTGACTTTTAGTGAAGCAATGCACAGTTTTGTCAGCTTAATATAACAGTGTCACATGTGTACAGTTCTGAATGGAATGTTAGTGTTAGTTATTTTTTTACAGTTCTGTTTTATACATCACTGTGTTATGCACTATCGTCGCGTATTTTTAGCTCCCATATATGCATATGTATATATGCAAATAGGAGGTATTCGTATAAGGTGGAAAAATGTCGTCTGTAGGTATGTATGTATGTACGTACATACGTATGTATGTATGTATGTATGTATGTATGTATGTATGTATGTATGTATGTATGTATGTATGTATGTATGTATGTATGTATGTATGTATGTATGTATGTATGTATGTATGTATGTATGTATGTATGTATGTATGTATGTATCTATGTATGTATCTATGTATGTATGTATGTCCGTCCACGTCAAAAGCTCCTAAACCGTAGCACCTACTGTCTTAGTATTTGGTGTACAGGTGCACCTAGGGGTGGAGATGTAAAATTTATTCAAATGAACATGTCAGTGCCAAAAATATGCAAATGAGGGGGAAAACAGGAAAAATCCTGCAAATGGCTAAAACTCAGTAAGCATTGGTCAGATTTGGTTGAAACTTGGTGTGCAGATTTCTTTAGGTATTCTAAAGTATGTGTGCGAAAATTGGAATGAAATTTGCATGTTTGTATTTTTAGGGTATTTTTTCCGTTTTGAGTGAAAAAATCTTGTTCTCTGAAATCGCTCGTCTGATTGCTATGAAACTTAATATTCATGTTCCTCAGGATGACCTCAGTCATGCTTGTACAAATTGTATTGATATTGTCATATTTGTAATTTTGGGGCAATTTTCCCATTTTTTGATAATTTTTTTTTATCCAATACTACTGATTTGATAGCTTTGATATTTGGTATACAGATATCTAAGATTAATCTCAATATAATGTATTGAAGGTATGTTGAAACTGGCAATTTTTTTTTTATTTTAGGGGCAATTTTTGCCTTTTTTGGTCAAAAAATTTTCCTCCTAAAACTTGTGATCTGGTAGCTTTGATATCTAGTGTACAGGTTTCTAGGGTTTATGTTAATTAGATATATTTAAAATTAGGATGAAATCTGCAATTTTGTATTTTAGGGGCATTTTTTCTCATTTTTGGTCAAAAAATTTGTTTCTCAAAATTTACCAGTCTGATTGCTTTGATATTTAGTAAACTGGTTCATAGGGTTTTTGTTAATAAGATATATTAAAATTAAGTTGAAATCTGGAATTTTGAATTTTTGGGGCAACTTTGCGAAACTGTCAGTTTTACTGGGATATCTTTCATTTTGTATTTTTAAGATTTTTTTTGGGTAATTTTATACCTACTGGAACTAAGAGTATATAATGTGGTGATTTAGTAAGCATTTGATATGGTTAACTTTATTTGGTGTTGAAATGCGGTAAAAAAATCCTGGCAGATTTTGAAAAAATTCCAAACAAATGCCAATAAAAAATTCAGCCAGAGAAGGTTTGACAAAAAGAAAAGGTGGGAGAGTGGGGAAAAAAGAATGTACAATGGATCGGATAAAAAAGATAATGTACCTCATCGATCTTCCAGACACCATCCCTTATCAAATGGTCCACCCCGATGTATTTTTGTGCGTAATTAACCATGCAGTGTATTTTAGTTTAAGATGTCAAGTTAGGTAAGGATTTGAAAGGAATAGTCAAGTTCACCACAGTTTAACTTTATCTCTTGTGTCATCATCCATGTGTACTTGGTTAAGTTTGTAAGTTGTTCCAGATGTGGATGCACCAGCTGTTCTGGAAGAAAACAATGTTTACTTTTCCCTGTAGGGTTTTCTGAGTTGATGATTTTATGTTGAAATTTCTCCATGTATCTGGTGTATGGGCAAAGTGTAAACATTGGTTGCATGTTATGTATTTCAGTCTTTGTCAAATATTGTAAATGAAAAATCAAGAACAGTTTACTGTGTGCTTGTAAAAGATAACATATTTGTCAATACATAAACTGCCTTGGAGATTGATTGTCTCAAAAATTATCACAGAAGTAGAAAAAGAAAAGAAACTAATCAAATTGCTGTAACATATTCACTCTCAGTACCTGTATAGGCCTATACTTAACAATTTTATCATTACATTCAGCTGTTTTTTATATCTTTATCACTCTCCATGGGTCAAGGCACACTTTCACAGTACTGTAGATTTCCAATAATTCATTGCGATTTGTATCCTCAGAGATTCCCCAGAGAAGTCTACCAGGTCTCCCATGTGTAGACAAATTTATAGACTAGTTGAAAAGATTCTGAAAACGTACTTTTAAGGACACCATTCTTCTCAATTCTCATTTTAAATGATTTGGAAAATTATACAAGATTGAGAGAGGAGATAGCATTTTTGTAAAATTTTCCACTGATTGTGTCTTCAGCCATACAGAATAATGTAATGGAAATTAGGGAGACTAGTTGCACCTGTTTTTTGAAACAAAAGGATATTGATTTTTTCCAATGGAAATGACAAAAGAAATTTGCATTCTTACTTTTCTCAGACAATGACCCGTTCAGTTCGTCATAACTTGCTGCCTAAAAAGTATGGCATTTGTAGTACCTACAGAACGTGACTTCCATGGTTGTTTAATGGTTATTTGGAACCTTTCACTGAAATATCTAACCGTACTTTTACTAGATATTATTTATCAATTTTTCTGATGCTGCACATTATTGCTTGCATACAGAACTAAAAAAGTTATAAGAAAAGTAACCTTCAAGGATACAAATCAAAGAGAGTTGTGGGTAATTTATTGTATTGTGACTTGGGGTCAATGTTGTCACTCTGTGCCAGTCTGTGTATGTCAGTCTATCTGTATATGTATGTCCATGTTTCATACAATTGTTGACTTGTTTTGATAACTATATGGGAGCGAACAGTGATGTTGTCACTATTTTTGTATTTGTTTGTTTGCTTTTTTTCATTTTATTTCCTCTTGAGCAGAAAAAAGGTTGACGCGGTGGGTCTGAATTGACGCGCGCGAGGATGAAAAACAAATCCTTCTTTTTCTTACAAAATAAATGAATTTTGATTATAAGGAATTCAATTGAACAATGAGTCCAGATTGACCTATAATTCAGTCCCAGAATGAGGGCTACATTGTGAAGACCTATCGTCACTTTGATAAACTGCCGTTGTAAGTTACGGAATTTTATAATCGGTCATATGTTGAAAACTTTTTCCCAAGTCCTCCCGACTTAGAAAGTGTGTCGATAAAGGTACTCACATGTGTGTTGTATCTTGAATTCATCCTGTACGAAAACTTATTAATTAGTTCGCATTTCTCAAATTGATGAAATTTGATTCCTGATGTCTGAGTAATATCACGAAGACAGTATACTTCAAGTATATGTAACTCTGAAGGTGTAACTGATTGATTTTGAAAAAAAGAAAGATACAACACTCATTTATGCTCAGTTAATTTCCATTTATTGATACTTTATCGGTCGATTGATAATTTATTTGTTGACTTGATGCATTATCAGTTGAGTGAAATCTTTACTCTTTGACCTGGCCAGGTTATTGTTTGATTCGATACATGACTGGTTGATTTAATACGCCATCGGTTGATTTGTTACATTATTGTTCACCTGGCTACATTATGGGTTAATTTGATACACTATCTCTCTATTTATCTATTTGTCGATCGATCTTCTTATCAATCGATATATATATATATATATATATATATATATATATATATATATATATATATATAAAGATCTATCAATCGTCCTATTAGTCGAGCACCCGATCAATTCATTCAATCATTCAATCGATAGAAATATCGATCAATTGATAGATCAGTGCATCGATCCAGCAATCGACTGATCTATCGATTGATCAATCGACTGATCTATCGATTGATCGAGAATAGATTGATCTCTATGATTCTATTCCCATGAATCACTTGATCCAATACACTATCAGTTGATTTGATACGTTATCGGTAAATTTGTTGATACGTTATCGGTTAGGAACAATTACTACGTTATCGATAATGGATATGATAATGGGTTCTTATATAGTACACATATCCACAAGTACATGTGATCAAGGCGCTTTACAATTATTATTACCCCTGGTCACTGGACCTAATATGATACCACTCAACTCCCTGGGGAGCAAATAACAGCTCACATGTGCAGCCAATAAGCGCAGCAGAGCTAAACGCATTCATAACAACCTCTGTCCTACCAGGTACCCATCACTCCTGGATGGGGAGAAACAATCAGGAATAAAGTGCCTTGCTCAAGGACACAACATCGTAGCCATGCCGGGGCTCGAACTCGCCATCCTTTGATCGTGAGTCCACTGCTCTAGCCACTGTCCCATGATGCCTCCTTAAATTTTTACTACGTTATCGGGTGTGATACATTATCAGTTAGTAACTACGTTATCGGTTGTAACAGGGCTGCAGATTAACAATTTATGCTCACGGTATTTAAGCGTTAGTGTTCAAATCCTTGAAATGATGAAGAAGACGAAAATTACAATTTTATACATTTATACGCTCCTCTGAATAATTACCAATTTTAATGGAGTGTTACATTCAGGTGAAGGGTAAAAAGGTAAAATGCTGAACTGCTATCGCTGTGATTGCCATACCAAAGGTTTTAAGTACGTTATGACTTGCATTTGATGTTTGATTTGTAAATCCTATGACGCTGGTGATTTTCTCATCTACAGAAGACAAATGCTACGAGATGAACAAGCAAGTGAATAGTAATGAAACTGTCATAACATACTACAGTTATTGTTTTGTTTTAGGAATTATGGCAGTGGAAACAAATTGGAGAATCTCGTAACAAAAGAAGCGTTCCCACGTCTGAAGAAGGCCATTACTGATAAGAATGGAGAACCATTTGATCCACACCCCTTACTGATGTTGTTAGTCTGCAATGTTATGTCGATCATGTGTTTTGGTCAAAAGTGAGTATGTTGGAAACTTAGAGGCGAGACTAGTTCATTTATAATAAATTCGTTCCAAAGCTATAATCTTCGACTTTGGAAGTCAGATTGCTTAAATGTAAACTTTTTATTCAATTCGGCATAAGATGCGACAGTTTTTAGTTCACATTTGATATATGTACATATACCAAAGAGAGCTTATATATAAGTCTGCGGCGTCTGTCTGTCTGTTTGTCGTCTGTCTGTCTGTCTGTATGTATGTATGTATGTATGTATGTATGTATGTATGTATGTATGTATGTATGTATGTGTGTGTGTGTGTGTGTGTGGTGTGTGTGAGGATATATGTCCGTCCTTAAAAAAACTACAAAACTCGGCACCCACCACATTAGTATTTGATGTACAGTTGAACCCAGGATTTGAGATGTGGATTTGTTCGAACGAAATAAGTATCAAAAATATGCAAATGAGGAAAAAAAGGGGAAAATTCTGCAAATTGCTAAAACTCTGTAACCATAAGCCAGATTTGGTTGGTATGCAGGTATTTGGAGGTGACTTTAGTTAGATTTGTTCAAATTATGGTGAAATTTTCATTGTGGTATCTTTGAGGCAATTTTTCCCGTGTTAGGTCGAAAAATCTTCTCTGGAACTACTTGTCCCACTGCTTTGAAACTTTGTATGCATCATCTTCGGGTTGGCTTCTGTCAGATTTGTTCAAGTTTTGGTGAAATTTTCATAGTTGTATTGTTGTATCGTTGCCATTTTGGGCCAAAAAATCATTTTCTCCTAAAGTTTTGATTTGATTGCTTTGAAACTTAATATTCTTGCTTGTAGAGTTAACTTCTGTCGGATATGTAAAAACTGTGGTGAAATTTTCATATTTGTACTTTTGGGCCGTTGTTCGCATTTTGGTCAAAAAATAATTTTCTCTGAAACCGCTCGTCCGATCGCTTTTGAACTTGGCATACTCACTCTGACCTGCAACATCAAACCAAATATGAGCCAAGTGTCATCGATGCTGTTTTTAACCTCACTATTTGTGTTTGTCCGTTGCAAAGTCCTCAGAACCCAATTCTCTGTGGTCGAGTTTTTAGCTCCACTGTTTGGGACGCGGGGCTGTTAGGAGTTGTTGATAGTGACAAACCTGATCTCGAAAATATCGGTAGTCGAAGCTGGGACCAAATAAGCTCTGATGGTACATCATAGAAAGAGTCGATGAGGGAAAGACTGATATGATGTGGATTTGATGTAGAACAGTCACACTTGCCATTCGATTTGTGTAAGAAAATGCAACACATTCAGGCAAACTCGTAGCCAACTTTGTTGCACTAGCTGAAGCTGAACGTTTCGTTCATTAGACTAAATTGTGTTCTTTCATGAAGTAAAGGAGACTAGTTAGGGACCGACAAAAGTCTATGTGAAATGCATTGTGCTGCTGATGTCACCGTCAAAACCAAACATAGCATGTGCATTGTGCGCTTTTCCGACGTTAGCTTTTATGCCACATTTTCTAATAATTAGGCACCTTGATTCTGCATTTTTGGTGAACAGATTGGGAAAAAGCGGACAGGTTGCTATAAGTTCTCCTTGTTAACGTTGACTCTGTCATTATACAGCGGTATTCTATTATCGCCACCACACATGTTTTGCAACACAATTCAAGATATAGAATTATACTGTCCCGGACAAATTGGCAAAAATGCTGTATCTTATTGTAGAATTTCGTTTTAAAGCATCAAATCCCCTAAATGATTACAACAGCCTAGTGGCGTTTGTTGAATAAGCCACCAGTAGGATATTATGTCCATTTCCTCCTCCTGCTGTCAGGAAAAACGCGACGGCCCCGTTTCAATTCTTTAAAACACTGCTGTGCGATCCAGCGATAAGCACTTGTTATGCAACTTTCTTGAAAGTATCTTTTTAAACGAAACAACAATGCTTAGGGAGCCTTCAGTAATTACAGGGGGGTGGGCCGGGGGAATTTCGCGAACACCTGTACCGTAAAATGTGACCCTCCCCCCAATCCTCCTGTCTAAAATGTGACCCTCCCCCTTGTCCGACATTCTAAAACTTGACCCTCCCCCCAACCACTGCGGTATTCTCCCCGGGAATAACTAAAACAGTATCAGCTAATTTACATAACAATTGGTTCAATTGTTATGTTAGGGACAAATTACAGAGGGGAGGGCTAGTGTTTTTTTGAGGGCCAGTCGCAATTTATCACGCAAGAATTTTTGAAGAGATATATGGTATTTTATACAGTTTAGGGAGGGTCACCATATTTTGTGCAACTATAAGAAGGCAGGATGTAGCTGATTTAGTGCTTCATCCAAAAATATCAAATCATAATACATAGGAGTCTATCAGGCAAATTATTGACAATTTACCCCCACAAAACATGCTATATCTGTATTTTATATATGTTTGATAATATATTTAAATGTACTTTGCTTGAATAGGGAAGTAAAATGAACATTTGTGTACAAGAAATTGATTTGTGAATTTCATCTAAAAAGTTTGTTCGCTATCCATAGTGTTTATGATGAAATTATGAATAGTTTTTCTAATACAAAAAAAGGTAAATCTTTGTATTTGTGTACTCTTGATTATTGATATTAATTTTCTTGATTAGACTACAGTGGTTACAAGTCTATGGTTGTGCAAGAAATATGATTTCGGAATTTCACCAAAATGTCCATACACTATGCATTGGAGTCTATGATGAAACTATGAATAATTTTTTTCGGAACAAAATTAGATAAATCTGTGCATTTATGTATGCTTGATTATTAAGATTATTGTTCTTGATTAGACTAGAGTGGTTACAAGTCTATGGGCTGTAAGAAATTTGATTTTGGAATCTCACCAAATGTCAATTCACTATGCATGGCGGTCTATAAGTGTGTGCATATTTTGTTGGTGATTTCCTATTCAGGAAATATCACACGGACAATCAAAGTTTTGGCCATAATATCAGCTTCTGTCAAAAGTGACCCTCCCCCCAAGATAAGTTTATAAAAAGTGACCCTCCCCCTTGAACTGTTTTCTAAAAAGCGACCCCCCCATTCCCCCAGCCCACTTCCCTGTAATTACTGAAGGCTCCCTTACTTTTCTTGCAGTTATGAACTTGATGACCCCGAGTTCAAGCACATCTTAAAGTCCCTCGAAGATGTCATTGATAGCTTCGGAAGCGGTCTATTGGCTGACTTTGTGCCGATATTCAAGTATATACCGACCAATGGTCTTCGCCTTCTCAAGACACACATAAATATTTGGCTTTCGTTTATCCAGTCAAAAATCGACGACCACAAGATAAAAACGCAAGAAGGTAGAGTTGTGATCTCCTCTTAGATTAACAGAAGACATTTGAAAGATATATTCAAAGAGTCTACAAAACAGTGGCATAATCTCTAAGTGATAAAAAGGAAAAAAATCTCCCATATCATTGCGAAACATTATCCCCATCATCGTCTCCACCATCACCGCCACAACCGCCACCATCGTCGTCATCATAATCATCACTATCTCACAATACGTCATCACCATCATCAAAACGTTATCATCATAAGTTTAGTATCATCATCATCATCGTAGTCACAGCCACAAACACCACCACCACTATCATCATCATCATCATCACCACCACTATCTTCTTGTCATCATCATCATCATCATCATCATCGCCATCATCACTATCATTGTAAGCATCGTCATGGTAATTGTCATATATTAGGTAGCACGCCTCGCAATTTGCTGGCTTTGTTGTCGACAGCTGATGGTTATTTCCACTGTCTTCTTTTCAGGGAGAGTCTCCGACCTGGTTGATGACATTCTGCAAATCCAAGCAGAAGCTAAGGCAGCGGGTGAAGACCAAGCTGATTTGTTGACGGATGTCAATGTACGGCAAACGGTGGCTGATGTCTTTGGAGGTAATTTACCAGTACTTTTGTCGTTAGATGACTGGAGGATAGGCTGTAAAAAAAGACTTGCTTAGGGTCTGTGATTTGAGAATGTGCGATTCGGGAGTTTCACCGAAAACCAATCAGGCAGAAACTAACTCATCACTACTCAGACTACACAGACTCAAAGGTAACGCGTTCGCCAAACCTGACTTGGGCTGCCAAATTTCAAAAAGACTTTGATGAAATACCATAGACCCTAGGGTTAATGTCTATGCCTCGACATACCGAATTCACAGATTGATACACTAAAAATGTAAAATCATTTACACGATTAAGTTTTTTTCATCTTAATAAGGTATTTTTTGATTTTGTTTGTTTGGCGTGTGTCTCAAAAGTACGTACATATATGCACTAACAAAGTAAGTTGCTACAAAGTTAGGTGCATCATGCCCTGTCTGTCATTCTGTCATTAGTTTAAGGCACGTTTTCAGAATGTAGCTATATACCGTGTAAGCAACTATGACGGGGACAAACACATCCACTCGACAAACTTTGAAGACCACGTTCTGAAAACGTAGTACTCGATGAAGTTATTGATTTAATACGACCTCGATTGCCTGAAAGTCACTGTTGGTGTTTGATAAGGTATGAAGAGTGACAAATATGAACAAAACACCAAAAGTATTACTGCCAAGTTTTTGTCCGAATCTATGCGGAAAATATTAACGCTTTCGGTTGGGTAACTGAGGATATAAAGCAAGATGACCGGCGAAGCATTATAGAAGTATTATAATTATATCACTTGTATTCGCACAGGCGGAATTGACACTACCATTAATACCATGAACTGGTGCATAGCCTACTTGGTAAACTACCCGGATGTGCAGACAAAAGTACAAGAGGAAATAGATGACGTCATCGGACAAAGACTACCGATGATATCTGACAAGGGTAAATTACCGTACTGTGAAGCAGTCATTCACGAAATCATGAGAATCAGAACAGTCGCACCTGTCGGTGTTCCCCATAAAACTATCGAGGACACTTCTGTTGGTAGGTACTTCTTGTATACTCTTTACAAGCAGCTTGAATAAATATGATATTCTTTGCGACTAAAATATTGTCCATATAGAGGAAAAACAACCCCTGAACAAAAAAGACCATCAAAATTGAAAAAAACAAGAGCGGTTTTTGACGATATATTAAAGACACATTAAAACTGAACTGAGGAGTACGTCAGATATCGCCAATGACATTGTAAACCAGCAAAGTACATGCCACAAGCGGACATCGCTTGTGTCTGTGTGTGCCTATATATCATTCAATGTATTCCCAGTGCTTGTCCATTTTAAGGGAAATTTATGTCATGTTTAAATGGAAAAGTACTTGAGTTTTGTTACGAAATATTATGGACTAGTATAGATCTCTTATAGATTCTCAATGATTATTTAACATCATCATATTTCATTTGTTGAGTAACAGCGAAGATAATCTATATTTGAATGGCGCATTCTATATAGTAACCGAAGTATAAACTCTTAAATATTCCAGAGCAGCGCCCTCGATATGTATTCTAAAAATAAACCATTAAAAGGAGAAAGCATATTTTTAGTTCTGGAAGTCATTACAAATGTACTTTGAAGTATGGTTTTTCAATGTTGTACTGTCGGATAGCTTATTCGTTTTGCCTACGCTCAATCACGACTTTTACCGAAAACATTGTAATTTTAGTTAATCGTTGGTCACAAACTTTTACGAGGCTTGCAAGTTTAGCCATAAGTAAGTAACATAAACTTTCACCAAACTGAAAAACTAAGCAAAACGCCATGAAGTGTTGATTCTAATCTGCAAAAGGTATTACAAAAGATGGGCGAGAAGTATCGATTCCTTGAGAAATAAGACGAGCTTTGACAGTTCAAATCGGTATTGATGACCGCATAAAATTTCCTACATTTAATTTCCCGACCCTCAAGATATCTTATTCTAATTAATAAATCCTCATTTAGGTGGTTATAACATACCCAAAGGAACCCAAATATGGACAAATCTGTGGAAGGTGCATATGGATGAGAATTATTGGAAGGAGCCTCTGAAATTCCGTCCAGGTGAGTTTAAAAAAATACTCGGTATGATAGGAACCAGGCCACTATGCTAACAGTCAAAATAGTGAGGTTCCCTATGACTTAAGCTAAGCTGACATAAGAACGAACACAAAGAACTAGCTTGACAGTTGATTACATCAAATTGTTCGGTGTCCAAATATAACGAATTAATAAGCTTTTTGCGGGCTGACTTGGGGTTCAAACAAATATACGACTCTTACTAGTAACATTGCATACTTTGAAAAACATGCAAGCACATTCATGGATATGGATTGATATGCCACTTTTTACTTGTGGAGAATGCCTTAGCGATTCACATCTAGTACAGTCGAGCTATTCTTTCATAGCATTTTCTTTTCTGCTTGCAGAACGGTTCTTGGACGAGGATGGCCAGGCTTTGCCAAAACAAGATAGTTTCCTTCCATTCTCTGCCGGACGTCGTGTATGCGTCGGAGAGGTGTTGGCTAAGAATGAAATGATCCTAATATTCGCCTGCTTATTTCAGCAGTTCACTTTCTTACCGCCACCAGGCAAGGAGAAACCTAGCTTGAAACCAAATTTCGAAGGCCTTGTCAGCAGATGTTTTCCGTACGAAGTAGTTGCCAGGGAACGCCTATCTGGAGAATCTGGTGCTTAATTGGAGCGTATTCAATTTACTATGACAATGATAAAGAATACTGATTGATGTAGCGGTTCCAGTCGACATAAACGCCCATTCGCCGAATTTAATCGGCGTATGTTTGAATGCACTTGTGATGAATAATATAGCACACAAAAAGACATTCTACGAGGGTTGGATGGATTGTTTTCAGTCTAACTATGAAAGAGCGATGCCAGATCAATGAAGCTTGGTTTACATTTATTTCAACTTTTCAGATGACTAACTGACTGGTTTATTATCAGTTCGCTGTGTATTTGACTGCTGATACAAGACTTAATGGAGGCTATCAAAAAAAACGACGAGAAAGTTGAAAAAGGTGTCTTTTTCCATCAGGACAATGCTCCACCCCACAAGTCAGTCATTGCCATAGCAACAGTGCAAGGCTGCGGCTTCAAACTCGTTTCACACACTGGCAGAAGTGTGTGGAACTATGTTGAAAAATAAATAGCATAGAAATTCAGTCCCGTAGGACTTCATATAGTTAGGCTCGAAACTTTTCATCCAACCCTCGTATACTGTAGTCTATGCTATCCAGAATTAATTACTATATTTCACTGAGAGAGATGTATTAAGTGGATAGCTTTGACTCTGTTGCGATGAAACTTTTGTCAGATTAGTTGCCTTTCATTTTTTTCGTTTGGAAACGTACGTTCGTCAAATTCGAAGATACAACTTTAGCCTTGTAGACCTCGTACCACGACATATACCAAAATGTATAGAGAGTAGTTGTATATTGACAATCTTTTTTAGCAAAGGAAATGTTTTAATCCTTTTCAACTGACTTATTTCCTCGTTTGTTATATCCCTTATTTCAAAGGATTATTTTGAGACACTGTTAGGACAAAAGTGAGAAATAGTCACACTTTGAAATAAGCCTTTCAGTAGAAAACAAATAGTTTGCTTTTCATTCAAACAAACACCTCAAGAACAAGGAAAATTCAATGGTCATTTTTAACCTCTTCTTCAAAGATTTTCACTACTTATTGTAAACATTTACACTCCTTGATTTCCTTTCAATTATTGCCTTTTCCACGTCGGATAAAACATTAGAAGCATATAACTTTGTTGTCATTTTTATTTCAGTAAGCTAATCAAATGTGAAAGGGTTTTAGTTTATCCGAAAGGGTGTGGTAAACACGGCGTGCCGGATGATAAAAAGGTTTATTCCGTCGCGCAAATGTGTGGAAATGGTTAGATTGTTCATTCTTACCGCCTCCATGCATGGACTGTTCTCCTTTTAACACGAATGCTTTGGCTCGGGTATTTTACACGATGAGACGAGTGCAGGGCTGTAAAGCACCTACTGTTGCGTTTGTCTTCGCCGTATTGAATAAAAGGGCCGGCCGTATTGCTAATGGACGATGGCCAGTTCGCCGTGAGTCAAAATCCTTTCGAAAGTTAAGCTTGACAAAACCACGGTTCACAGTGACAAAACTGAGTATTTATTGAAGGAAAAACAAAAGTACTGCGTGTAGTATCTTTGTGATTATTACAAGAGACAACTTCACGTTAGCGATCTGCAATTTACATTATTATCTTACATGCTGATTCAGTCTTTTATGCCATTCGGGCCCAGCTTAGCAGCCCGCTGGTGTAAACTGATTGTAACGTGGAATGGAAGTTTGAGTGCTGTGTGAAATAATGAATGAAGGATAAAAATTCAATTCTAAATGTATGAAATAGTAAAAGGAATGGATGTGTGAGTGCTGTGTGAATAATGAAAGAGGGATGAAACTTCAATCCTAAATGTTACACCATTGGAACTAATTTGGGATAATTGGATGGTAAATTAATGTCTATTTGATCCGCAAATGTAAGCTTATCTGCTTTTCTTTTTAAGTTATACACTTGTTTTTATGAGTAATTTGTAATATTGCAACATTGAGTTATAGGGCACCTAACATTTTTGAGAAATTTGAATAATATGAAAATCCAATTATCCCAAATTAGTTCCAATCGTGTTATGTATGAAATGTGTTCAGGACTTTAGCTGCCAATCGTTCACACAATGGCCCACTTTATATAAAGGACACAGTCCGAAGTGCACTGTTTCATCCAGGATGGCATCAACAGGGGATTCTCCCCTTTACCAGAACATTTAGGGGGATTTCGCCAGTTCATGTGTTCCACTTGTATCTCCAAGGTGGGACTAGCACCATTTCATGGGGGGGGGGGGGCTGGTCCCCCTTGACAAATTATTAGGGGTGCCAACGCGTCAACAGAGGGGAATCCCCATCCCCTGTCTAGATGAAACACTGGAAGTGTACATTTGGAAAAAAATTGGATGTACCATTTTTCATGTAGGTATTTCAAAGAAATAGGTGAATATATTGTCTCACTTTATATACTGTTTAGTCATATGAGTAATTTTCAATTTGTAAATGATGATAATTTAAACAGTCGTTTAAAGGCTGCAACACGTTTACCCTCCCAGTGACTCAAATGGGTTGTGCTAACAACGTCTTTTGAAAGCCGTGGCAAATTTTGTGTAATTGATAATCAAGTATTTACCCGCAACGCTGTTCGAAACAAAGGAGTACTGAGGAGCGGTTTTCTCCCATTACGGTAGGTGTCAATTGAAAGATGAGATTTCCCTACAAACTGTGAGGCCGCGCTGGTCACCATTTGGTCAGACCGTATTGGGGTACCACAAGATGGTCAGTCGAGGCTTGCGAACGTGGCAGGCAAGGCCATGACATCTGCCTATTGTCATTATAATGTTAAACCATGGACCCTGGAGCCACACAGTAGGTACCAAAATAAAGTTCCGGTCCATTCGCAGAGCCATCATCTCACACTCAAACTATCACTGATTTTACTTTAAAATCGCCTGAAAATACTTTACAGGCAAGGATAGCTAACTAATTTATTGTGTAGCAAAGCTACTGTGCATAGCTGGATATGATTATAGGGATAGAGTTAGGTACTTGTCAGGTGGACGGACTCGGAGAAACTGTCCTCAGCACACTTCTTCGTTGGCAGGCGACACTTTTGAATTGAACAATCAATCGTATTTGTTTTCGGTAAAATCAATGAAAACATTAAGTTTGAAGTTCCATGACCGTGATATGTGTTACTGCAAAACGGTTTTCATATGTTACTACAAATTCACCAAAATCATTAGGGTGAAATCAGTTCTTTATTTCAGGTCGTTCTACACGATACACTACTCGTTGAAGAAATCTATTTTCAAATGAAGGCACGAATCCCTAGTATTCATATGCCTTTAACTATACTACACGGAAAGAGCGAAACTTTAACCCCGCCAACAATTGTCTGAATTGTCCGCGATAGAGCATTCAGCATTCGTCAACAATGGCTACCCTTTGTGACCTTCCGCTACGCGTTACCAAGCCCTTTCGTTTTATGAACCGAGCAATTTATGCGGGTAAATAAATACGTCGCTGTTTTCATCCACGTGATCAGCAGTCACTGTACCAGCCTTCTGAACACGAGCCAAACAAACGGCGATCGTGCCAAAGGTTCGTCTGATCTAGTTAACTTAGACACGGTACAGAGGTGCAATCCCTACCAGGAACATACGCCTAAAGAAGGTAAGTATGCGTGTTTGCGTCTTGTAATCGTCCACTGTACAGCGTAGTGTAGTCTTACAGCTAATGTCGGGCCATCGAGATGTCAAATGTGAAAGATTGAGTGTTGTTGCTGCTCTACTAAATAGTGCGATACATCCACCACTGTCAAAAGAGCTTGTACTTTCCAAATCTTTACAGATCACGATCTGATCATAAACCCAAATGATCTGATCGATGACGCTTCATTGTCTGTTGCGGGAGCTCTTGCGCCGTAAAAATGTATAGCCTGAATACGTACACTTCTCTATCCTCGCAGCCTGGCCTGCCTGTAGCGTTAAGGGACTGGTCAGTTTCTTCGGCCTGGGGGCGGTGGATTCATGGGGGGGGGGTCACCTGTTTTTGACTTTGGTGATGGGGGGGGGGGTCACCATGTTTTTGAAATGCCCAATAGGGGGGGTCAGTGTGTTTTTGAATTTCGACACAGGCTCATCATTGCCTAAAATGCATCGTGTCAGCCACAAATTTCATCATTCAGTTGCATTTTTCGGCGCGCCCTTCGGGCGCGTAACTTTAATAATTAGACATATTTTCAGCACGCCCAACTTTAACATATCAGGCATACATATATCAGAGATATCTGTATGTTCAATATTTCACGTTACTTTAATATATCAGACATTTTTCAGCACGCCCTTCCTGTGCATGACTTTAATAAAGTAAAGTAAGCCTTTATTGAAATCGTATCCCAGTTGGGATCTTGATCATAAAGTACAATAAAGGTTTTGCAAAAACAACAATGAAAGAGTATATATAATATATATATAAATATAAATATCTATACATGAGGTCAACATATTAAAGGTCATAAATAGTTTACTTTGCCTTTTTCATTTTGTCTTGTCTGAGTTTAAAACATGTATGTATGTATTTTCCCAATTCACATAGTGATGCTTTATCTGTCCTTGAAAAGATGCTTACAAGGTCTTGTGTGCCTCTGAATGCGTTTTTACAAATGTTTAGTTTACTGAAAAAATCATGTCTAATGTCTGTGTATCCTTTGCAATGAAAAAGAAAATGTATCTCATCTTCTACTTGTTTGTTTTGGCAAATTGGGCATGCTCTGTCTATGACATCGAGGTTTCTATATCTACCTGTTTCTATGTGTAATATGTGTGCACTAATACGTAACTTACACAGGGCTGATCTGTGATCTGGGTTTTTTATGACATGAAGGTAGCTTTCGAGAGAGAAATCTTTTTTCAACTCTCTGTATGTGCGAAGTTTATTTTTATGGTGCCCTTGTCTGGTATCATCATGAATCAATTCAAATGCACATTTTTCAAATAGCTGTTTAACTTTTACATTGAAATTAGTTTTAAAGTGTTTGTCATTTTCTATCTTTACATTCATGGCATCTCCAATATTTACGAGCAGCAACGATTGTTTAATTCCTGACACCCAATTATCTGTATGTGCATTGTCCAGTTGACAACCCAGATCATAAGCCTCACGAGTCAGTGTTGTATCAGATTTCTTACTTATTTTTAACCAATATTTGACCATTTGTGTTATGCTTGAAACAATTAGAGGATATCTACCCAGTTCCATTAGACATGCTATGTTGGATGCTTTGTTATTCACTTTAAGTATGTGCTTGCAAAATTTAATGTGCAACTTTTCAATTGTGTTTGTTAAGTTTGTGAGTATGGTTTTTGCATTTGTGCATATGTCTGCAGTCCATACTTCTGTACAGTATAGCAGAATAGGTTTTATCATGGCATCAAACATTTGTAAATGGACCTTAATTGGAATATTTAACTCTGCAAAAGTAACTGTCTCAATTTAAAACATGCCTTCATAGCTCTGTTTTTCAAATCAATTTGTGCTCTGTTTAGTTTTCCTGTAATATTTAACTTTATGCCAAGGTAAGTGTATGTTGACACATTTTCCAACTCATTACCATGTATAGTAAATTTAAATTTGTTGAAAATTTTCCCCGATTTGTTGAAAACCATGATTTTTGATTTGAGAATGTTTATGCCTAAATGCCATTTTTCACAATAATGCCCTATTGAATTTATAGCATTCTGTAGCCCCGTAGGTGTCTCAGATAGTAGAAGTAAGTCATTGGCATAAAGTAGACATGATAAAGTACTCCGTAATAAAGTTGGTGGGTCATTGCTGACACAATTAAGCGAATCTTTTATGTCATTAATGTATAGGTTAAAAAGCAGTGGGCTTAAGCCGTCACCTTGCCTTATTCCTCTCTCCAATGGAAAACTGTTCAGTGAGTCCCTCTTTCACCTAATGCAACCCTTCGAATTTAAATAAATTGACTTAATGATGTTATAAAATTTCCCTGTGATACCATACTTTATTAATTTGTGTAGAAGCCCCACATGCCAAATTGAATCAAAGGCTTTCTGAAAGTCTATGAAACAGCCAAAAATATATTTCCCCTTACTCAGATACTTTGTAAGTAATTGTTTTAAAACAAATATATGATCACATGTACTAAACTCTGGCATAAAGCCAATTTGTTCCCTAATTATAAGGTTTTCATTTTTAATATGAGTAATTAGTCTTTGTTTTAGAACTGAAGTAAAAAGTTTACTAATTGTACTTAGCAATGTTATCCCTCTGTAATTTCTCGGGTCATTTTGTCTCCTTTTTTATATATCGGTACAATAATGCCTGTGTTCCATGCATCAGGAAAGTGACCGCTAGCTAAGATTACGTTGAAAAGAGTTTTGATTTGTTTAATTAATACATGTCTACTTGCTTTTATCATTTCATTTGTTATTTTATCCATACCTGGGGCTTTCCTGTTCTTTAAAGTACTGATGGCTTTTTGAATTTCTAATTCAGAAATGGGTTTGTCCAAAGCTGATATCTGTGTTCCCAGCCTCTGTTGATCTATCATAACATTCTCATCTATTAATGGCAAATCTACCTTTGTATTAAGTGCCTTAAAATGACTGTACCACCTTTCTTTTCAATTGGTGTGTGTTCACTGCTATTATTTTGTGAATCTGATTTCAACTCATTAATCAGCTCCCAGTACTTATTTGGGTTTGATTTCCCCAAGCTGTCTAATTTGTTTAAAATCTGACTTTTAAATTCTCTTCTCTTTGTTTTAACTAGACGTTTATATTGTTTCTTTAAATTGTAGCACGAGCTCCGTAATTCAGTATTATATGGGTCTCTGCTCAACTTAGTTGATAATTTGTAAACATCATTTTTTAAATTACCAAGATCATTGGTATACCACTTTGGTTTCCTAGAGGTGCTTAACTTCTTGCCCTTTTGTTCCTTTTTTTTCCTTATAATGCGTTTATGGAGACTAGCTCCTGCTGTTTGTAGGAATATGTTTGATAACATTGCACAAGCTGTATTAACTGACTGTATTGTGGCATCAAAATGTGTTTGTTAAAATTATTAATGAGTGATGCAATGTGTGGATTATGTAATGCTTCATAAAAGTAATACCTAGAGTCGCTGTCCCATACAAAAGTAAAATCATTGCTACGTCTATCTTGATTAATTTTTATATTAGTATCTACATTATTTAAGTAGGCGTTAGTTTGTAACTGAAATTCAGTTTGGCAATGATCTGATATAGAAATGTTCAATGGGTGAACCTTAAAAAAAAGAATTTTGCTAAATAAGTTAGTACTGACGATACTATAGTCCACAGTACTGCTGCCATGCCTTTGGTGACAGGTGAATTTTCCAATACTGTCTCCAATACATCTCCCATTAAGAATTACCATATCGGTGGCCATGCACAGATCTAAAAGTTGGTCACCATAATAATTTTTCATTGAAATATCCTGTGAATTTCGTTTTTTGAAAGCAATGTCTGCATTTGATAAATGATAGTCGTCTTGTTCATAAATTGCAACCTCCTGTATATTCTTAGTACGTGCATTGAAATCTCCAGTGAGAATAATTGCCCCCTTTTTTGAAAATTTTGCAATATCTTTTCCAACAGCTGAAACTGGTTTGACTCTTTCCAGCTAAAAATACTTGACCCTTGTGGACTAAAATATAGGGTACAAATAAAGATATCATCATCTAAGTTAAAAAAGTTACTATCTAAACGAACCCAAATAAAATCTTCAGAACTACTTTCCATCTGCGTAATACCAGCAGTAAAAATATCTCTAAAATAAAATGCAACTCCTCCAGAGGTGAGCGTGCTTTTCTATGTTGTTTGGTTCTAGCCGAATGAAAATAACTATATTTTGAAATATTAATATTTGAGTCAACTCTTGTTTTTGTCTCTACTAGACTTAAAAAATCAAACCTTTCTAAACTACTTAAAAACTGCTATCTCTAACTTTCTGTTCTAAATTTCCATAAATATTCCATGTAGTAAATTTCAGTGTACTTCTCGCTATTGAGGAACACACCATGTCAAGAGTTCAAAAGTAGTGACAGTGAAGTTAAGTATTGTGACATAAAGATACCTGATTCAAGGTCCTCACATATCTAAAGGACGGATGTCAATGATGTATTCAATTGTTGATAAAATTCAATATGTTCGTCAAAAACTCCCTCACGAGGTGCTTTCCTTTATCGTTATTGCTGTTGCTGTTGTGATTGTTTATCAGAGGTATCAGGATGTTTCATATTTTTCTCGTCCGCGCCCTTCGGGCGCCATACTGTAATAAATCAAAGATATATGCCAGAGATATCTTGATGTTTGCTAAGTGAAAGTGAAAAGCATGACAAATTCCTGATACTTTTCTGTTCTCTGTATGAGAATTCAGTATGAGAAAGCAACATGCACAAATATTTCACAATATATATTTGATAAAGTGACTTATTTTAGAGATAGAAAAATGACAAGATATCTTTCGTTGTCATTAATGCAACTGTTTTCCTTTGTGTCTCAGGTTTTCTGTAGAATGATGCTTTTTATGACAAAGAGTTAAAAAGGCAGTTTTTGTCATTATTAGCTGTGCTTTTATGGTTTCAATGTTACAAGAAAAGGTCATCGCAGACACTGCACACATCAGATTTAGCGAAAATGTCTCTCTATGGCTGCTCAGGAGATTTCATTGGATGGCTGGAAAGTCTTAACACCCATCAAATTTTTGATTTACTGCACTTTCCTCTTTGATATTAATGATTGACATCCATTTCTGTTCAGGACATCTGGTTAAGCATAGAAATGTGAAATACATTCACAACTCATTCAAAATGTACCCTACTTTATTCAAACTTCAAGATTGACACTTTGAAATTCCTATCTTACAACTGCACAACTGACATGTCAACAATTTCACTAAAACACAGAATAACTGTTAAAATATAAATGTATGTAAAATAAAAATATATATATATATATATATATATATATATATATATATATATATATATATATATATATATATATTATGTCCACCTTTTGTTTTACAGTTGTCGCGTGCGCAGGGGGGGTCACCCTGTTTTCGAAATTTGGGATGGGGGGGTCACCCTGTTTTCAAAATTTGGAATAGGGGGGGTCAGCCACTTTTTGACGTCGGCAAAAAATAATCCACCGCCCCCCCCCCCCAGCCGAAGAAACTGACCAGTCCCTAAGACGGTGGCCTATTTATCGGACACGTTTTACGTCACTATGTAGGTCATTGTAACCTAACGCTGCGTCTGGCGGCACCATGGCGTATCCTTCTCGCCGCTTTGAGTGTTTTTTCCTAATTCTAGCCTTTACCTACCGTAACGGTGAAAAAATGTACACAAGCCCCATTCGCAAGACCTTGCTTAGCCCCAATGTGAGGTCTCGCTGCTCTTTTTACATTTATGCCGCGATGATATTCGCACGACGTCATAGGTCATCTGGTCATATGATCACCTACCATAAGCACTGCAGCAGCTCCCGCTCCACGGTCGGTCCATGGGTAACGGTTTATACATCTTTCAAGTTGTATTATTAAGTTGGACGTGTCCTCTAAGGGAGCGATAGACATGATGCAAAGCTGGGGACGAAGTGAAGTTTGAGAAAGTGTCCCCAGAAATAAAGTCATTGCGTTTTATAATGTTCAACATTCATTTACTTTGGTGGGTTTTTCACGGTCTAGAGTTTCTTAAACTCACATCGAACGATGGAATGATGAATAACACGTGTATTTTCCACCTAGTACCAAGTGACAAGAACAGGATTTTATGATGTTTATTTTCTGATTTTGGTTATTCGGTAATATTTTCCAAGTCAGAATTTTACACGTTAGAATCTTTAATTAAAGTGACGGCATTGTACTCATGTACATGTGATGCCGCGTGGTGTTTCAGCCGCGTGGCAAGCCAGGTGACAACAAAAGTACCGACGATGAATAGTTTTGCAGAGTCAACAAATCACGATGAGTCAGCAATTCGTCGTATCACGAGATGGTGTGTCATTACAGCACAATGTGTATTACCTTATAGTCTAAGAGTAAAGGTAGATTACGTGTGAAAGTAAACTTGAATTGTGATGAAATTCATTCAGAGGAGAGACGAATATCAGAGCTGAAGTTGTAAGTCGGACTGAGTTCCCGTGCTGTAGATAAAGCCATCAATCTCACTTCTACCCGCGTGTCTTCAACTACAAATTACGGTCCCGTGGTAACTCCGATATCTGGTAAGTACTGAACAATGTACGACCACTGTTCGCAACAGACAGCTTGGGGCTATTCCCAGTAAAACCCAGAACGAAGATTATGGTGGAGACAGAGTTTTGACACGTTAAGGTAGAGCCCGCCTGAGGACAGCTATTCGGATTTTCAAATGTCTGCAATTGTTTTCTGATTTACCACTTGTGGGGGCTCATTTTAAAGTTCTTGGAGACAGAAAAACTTTCAACGTCTTAGTTTTTCGAAAATCCAGTATGTATTTCCCCACATAAGAGTTAACACAGGAAAGGCGGCTCTTTCGAATTTCAACTATTGCAAAATACGAGGCAATTTGCTTCGCTTGTTACAAACTTTGCTCGCAGACCCCCCAATTTTTTATTGATTTTGGATTAGAATAGTTGATAGTTTCATTTAGAAATGTTTGAGCAAAAGTTTGTCTTTCACTTTCGAGGCGCATACTACCTTTAACGAAGCATATATTATTGACCATTCATCGTTTGCATGTCACAGAGTCTATCGGCATATACAATGAAGATGAATCGCACTTAAAATATCGATATTGCTGTTTGTAAAGCATTAAGAAAACGAGTAAACTCTTTGAGAAGACGTACTGCCACGCCATGCTAATTTTATCGGATATTTTCCTGTGTTTCAATAACATAATTAGACAGACATTCTGATTCGTGCAGTGCAGGGCGGATGAGGGAACCAGCCGTTAGAGATTGTATCCGTGCACGTACGATGGTTTCGTGTATTTGTGCCTGTCTGTGAAATACCAGCCGGTCTGGGAATAGCTTGTACAAAATCGGTACCTCTACCGAATAATTTACGTACAGCGCACAGTATTTTAAAGAATGCTTTTCTTCAGTGTTTTCTCGCCTCCATAAAAAATTATCGTATTGAATTTTGGCAAAATATATTTTCCATTGATATTAGCCAACACTGCCGTATGATTGTTACGTAGGATCCTGCTTTCAATATGTCCTTGACGCGTCTAGAAAAAAGATTTCAAACAACATGAGATGTTTCTTTTCAAAACACCGTAAAAAGTGTTAGGTGTGTTTTCATATGCAACCCAAACAGAAGTTGCGCGATACTGGCCGATACTAGTTAAAATTGGCTTTCAACAACTGCCAACTCGTTACTTTAAGCTGCATTCGGTTTTTAGTTGCCATGGCTTGTCAATACCACGAAGTGGCACGACTTTCCAATTCTTCAAATTGTATTTCCTTGGCTCTGAACTGATTGCAGTCAGTTACCTATGCAACAACGTACTGACATCAAACTGTCAAATAAATTACATGTAGCTAAAAAGTTTCCTTCCTTGGTGCATGATGGAGTTCTTATCTCCGTGCTCCGGCTGTGTTAATGATGTGAAAAAACTCTAGTCAGTGGCTCCAGAAGTTGGCGCTCCACTTAGCAGTACACTGACAGCTGTACACTGGCAATGAAATGCATTCAAGCTGAATGTTTTTTACTGTGGTTACCTAAACTGCAACTTTGAAATTTTGTCGTAATATAGTGTGCTTGATTTTGGAGTAGCATTATAGGTTTGTAAACCAGCTATTGTGAGTCAAAGTATTTTTAAACTGTAGGCTTTATATTTCAACAATATTCAGTTTACTGTCTCACTATACGGCTGGTAAGAATTATATATCTTATAAGTAAGTGGATGGTAAGAATTTGGTGTCTCACAAAGGACTGATGAGTTTTTAAGAGTCCTACCATGGAGTGGTAAGAATCACAAGTCTCCCAGTGAGCGATGAGAATCACAAATCACACCGGTGGACGGTGAGAATTTCCCCTATCATTGGTGAGAATCCGGCTGCCGAAGGGCATGCCGGAAATAAAAGCGCTAGAATGAATTTGAAAAGGAATTTAATATTCAATAAATTTTCAAGTCCTCCCTTTGCAATGTGAATTTTTTTTCAGATCCCCTTTGGCACGTTGTAAATGTTTCCTCCTGAACCCCCACCCCCTCCGCAGGTGTTTAGGAATGCAGCCTCAGGTTCTGCAGAACCGACCAGTCTTTGTTTCCATTGTTTGATAAAAATCAATAAGGATCAATAATTTGCATATTGTGAAGGTGACAGCTGGTCACAGAGTGCAAGGTAATGCTTTTACACGCCTAACTTTTCAAAACCAAGCAGCCTGAAATCTGTTCTTGACTTAGTGGGTGTGTACGGCTTTCGAGTGAAAGTCTGCATGTTCGAATTCTGGTATGGGCGTGTTTTGTTTAGGGCTCAGTCCCTCTATCCACTGTGTTTAAGACCTTGTTAGGTGATGCTTGTCTGAGCGTTGGAGATTTGGCTAGGTTGAAAAAAGTCGTAGGTAGGTAGTGAATCAAGACTGAGCAGATATGAAGTATATCAGGGCGCCGCTAAAAAGAGGCAAGACTTTCTGTAGTATTCAAACCTGAAGCACTTAAACTGCAAAATATAGTAGAGTAAAAACCGCTTGGTGGTTGTAATTCTCACGAAAGCATGCAAATTGGAAATAAACACCGATGAGAACAATAGTGTGACGTAGGGAGTGCTGTTAAAAATAAATTTGAACAGAAGTGAAAACCAGCGCAGCTGACCCCTGCTGAATAAGCGTTTCAACACATAATTGCATCCCTGTTATCACATAGACCCTCGAGGATCTATGGTTATCCCAATCAAATAGAGGGTACCACATCTAATGCACAGAACCATTCTCGCGAGCCAGAGCATATAATTAACGGGTAGCGTTAAGCTGTTGCCGTAAAGAGGCACGTGGTTTACGACGATGGCACAGAACCTCGCCTGTGTAAATTTCTCTGGCTTGTCCTTCGAAAGCAAAGCGTTCTGATACAGCTGTCCCATTGTTGTTTACAGGGAAGCAGGCCATCTATCAGAATGGTTTCTTTAACGATTGGAGCGATTCAGAACTTCCTCAGCAGTCCAACCTATGTGTTGTTGGTGATCGTACTGATGCTAGTTATAGCTGCACTATGGAGCATGCACATACCTGCAGGTTTTCCTCCAGGACCGAGAGGCTTACCGTTCATTGGAAGCCTAGGAGGTTAGTTATTTGTCAATTCTAAACCCAGATGTCACCAAACCACTGACATGTTACAAATTATGGCATTGATCACGAAGTTGTCTTAATGCAAAGGCTAAGTAAGTTCGTAAAAAGCAGAACTCAATTTATGTGAATGATTTGCTTGTAACATCTAGGGATGCAAAAGAGCTGTTCCCCTTTTTATGTCAAAATAATGAAAAGGTGTCGTTGATGATCGTTCTATGATGAATATATATATATATATATATATATATATATATATATATATATATTTGTTTCAATGGCACTTAAAATTCCATTAGCATTGTAAAGTAAGTGTAACTTGTTCTATGCCTGACTTTAAAATTTCTACTTATTTTACCTACAAACTTGCTACAATTGCGCTTTTTCAACTTATGTTACACGAGATAAAAAACGCTTATTCTGAAATACCTGTAAGAAGGAATGTGATATAATATGTACCAATAACATCTTTGTAAAAAAGGGTAAATTTGTATTTTTATAATGCTTGAAGTATTTCCCTTTAATGTTAGGTTTGTTTGTGAAATGCACTATCTTATTCCATACCTAAAACCAATATCAAAATATAGCTCAATCAACACATCAACACAGTATGTATGTGGGTGATGTCAAATGTGATGCCTAAAAACCGAATGTCAGTTCGAGTTCGGCTCATACATCAACAATTGTCTACACCACGGATTTGTTGTCAGTGCTTACGCTTGTGCTTCAACATACGTCAGGGAACGAATAAAACATGCACTTCTTTCACAATAAAAACATGAAAAACATTAATTAATGGTCCGAAAACAGTTATATCACCTTCACTTCCAGGCTAATGGGGAAATGGCGTGCCGCTGGAAACAGCTTCATAATAGACAGATCCGTCATAATTGCAATTTCTTTGTTTCAGCGAGAAATATGTCTGATCAACCACATCTCGTTTCAGCTCTCGCCACGGATCCTGTTTATAACATCACAGACTTCGCCAAGAAATATGGAGATATTTATTCCCTGAAAATCGGAAGGGAGCGAATCATTGTACTCAATAACATTGAGCTTGTCCGGGAAGCTTTGGTAAAGAAGCAGAACGCATTTGCTGGTAGACCCGTGGTTCATAGCCGTAAGTCAGAAAATAGAATGGTTTGCACTCAGAGACAAGAAAACTACTTCGTATTGTCTTGACAAACATTGCTAAATTAATTTCACAAAACCAATCATATGCTTGTATTTTCTATTTTGAAAATATGGGTCTAAGTAAGATCAATTACAAGCTTCCTACTATGTTCACAAACATTGTTCAATTGATTTCACACAACTGATGACATGCATGTTATTACCTGTGACACTTTAAATTACCTACGCAAGCTTATCAAGACCTGTTACCACCACAGACCCTATAGGATGTACCTGAAACTAAAAGTGTCCACTTCGATACCACTAAGTTAAGATAAGGGTAATTGGAGGGAATAGCATAGTTGCAGCAACCCTTCGCCATTTAACAATTCTTGTATGACTGTTGAGAGCGTTCACTTTACGAAATAATAGGCAAATATATCTTCAAAAGATCGCTGATGGTGTTACGGTGGTTACAGACATTCATATCCAAATAAGTGATAACATAATATTGTATCAATCATATTAGTATCACCATCGGAAGATCAGAACAGTGTTAAGTAAACGACCTCATATCGTCAACTCTATTACTTCCTTATCTCGGCCTGACATTAACATTTTCTAAGAGAGATGTTATGTATATTCTTCTTGAGAAGTCTCAAACTGTTTGTGTCAGGCGAGCACCCTCTTTTTAGCACCGATAGGCTGCGCGAAAGTGATTGAAACAATTACAGTATTTTCTGATCTTATGAAATACAATAACGTATGTCGAGCACATCAACTGTATTTGGAACATTGCATTAACAACAGTCATGCCAGTCTTGTCACCATCGAAAAAAGCCTTTCATATTCTGGTGCTGTCCTTTGGAATGAACTCCCCTCATCTTTGAAAAACAGCCCAAATCTGAGATCTTTCAAGTGGCAATTGTATAAATTTCTCATGGATCGGGTGTGATATGTTCTTGTCTTTTGTTGTAGTGTTAGTTGTCTTATTGTCCTAATTGCTGTTTTTTCTTGACCTGATTTTTTACTGGTTTGTTGCTTGTATTTGTATTTTTTTTTCTCTGTCATTCTGTAAATTTTTTAATGTCGACCTTGTGGAAGATCGGCCTTATTGGCCGAACATGTTATCGACAGTAAATAAAGTTAAATAAATAAATAAATAAATAAATCGCAATCCTCCCAAGCCTTCTTTATCTCTGCTGACTCGCGCAATCGGCTCACATTAGATCGTGGATTGGACGATGTAAAGGACGTTCAAGATCACCCGCAGAAACGTAGTGTCCCTCATAATATAAACGCATTAACGTTGCGCATATCTGCCTGTCGATGTTCGAACTATAGTCATTGAGCACAAGATTCAACTGTGAAATGTCTGGAATCATCTGATAACATTATCGAATTATTGTTACGTTGTTGTCCTAAGTTCGCGTTATCTCACTTGTTTTCAGTCGACTTATTCAGTGAGGGAGGAGAAGATATTATCTGCGGTAACTTCACTGCGAAGTGGAAGATTTTGCGTAAAATTGCTCATCAAGCAATAAGGTAATAAAAAATAATTCGCTCTTTCTGTCACAGAATGTAGAGAAATACGGTCTCAACGTAGACAAATGCTTCTGCTACAGTTTCTATTCTTTTTAACTTGCCAGTGTTGTTCGCAATTGACTAAGATGTCCGGGTAGTTTAATTGCCAGTGCTTTTGCGATGACTTGGAGGTATTTAACTCGATATTGTCGAAGTATTTTAATATTTACTTTTTCAAACTACTGGAATTTTGAATGTAACCATAAGTTGTAACGGATACACAAATTCACATCTAAGTCGGATTAACCTGACTGGCTACATACAGTCATTTGATTAATGTATATTTAAAGAATTGCGTATATGGGTAAATGGATTGCATTCTAACAGCGAACACACCAGAGCTCAAAAATTGTGGAAATGTCAGCTTGGGTTCATCAATCACATCGTGACACTAGACAATAATCCTACAAAACACAATATAGCAAGCTGGGTTCAAGGTGTCACATGGTCATTCACAACTAGTCATAATTCTCAAAACAGCACAGAAAGTTAAATGCTTAGTAAACCATATTCATAACATTGAAAACTGTACTGTAGATTGCACAAAGCAGAAAATCACTCACCTAAAACGCGCGGCACAGATGGCAGGCTGGGTTAAAGGTCCTAAACACATCATTTGCATACAATCAGATGGCATCCCATCATAGGTGAGGCTGATGAAAACATTTTTATTTACAAGTAACACTTTTAGGGCAGTAGCTTAACCGCTATCACACTATGGCACATAGTCACATCCTCAAAAACTGTAGGTTACCATCCAAAGGAGAACAAAGTCTAAAAGATTTAGTAGTGTCGAGACGGTAGCAGTTTCAGTTTACAACAGTTTTCCTGTCTTGTAGGAATTATGCAAGTGGAGACAAATTGGAAAAGCTAGTGACGAAAGATGCATTTCCTCGTCTTAAGAAAGCTATTGAAGATAATAATGGAGAGCCATTTGATCCACAGCCCTTACTGATGTTGTTAGTCTGCAATGTGATGGCGACTATGTGTTTTGGTCAAAAGTGAGTATATTGAACCTTTTTCAATATCGCTCAGAGCTTTATGAAATTTACAGGGAAATTGATTGGTAGTAACTTACCAGTAGTTTAAAACATTATATCGGTGCATTTTGCAAGTTTTAATGAAAGTCAGGCTGCCAAAAATATCAATATAAGAGCCAATCAGTAACTTTCGGCAGCTTGCACCGCAACGACAGAGTGACAGCCACTCTTGTGGCAGAATTTCGGCAACATTAAAGTTTTGTGTCAAGGTATTCCTTGATTGCATGAAATCACATTCTGAAATCATCAGTGTATGTGTGTGTGTGTGTGTGTGTGTGTGTGTGTGTGTGTGTGTGTGTGTGACGTTAGGACCAAACAAGCTCAGATACTGTTGCACAAAAAGTCAGTCATGATAACTGATCCCCTTTGCTAAAAAGTGAAAACTTCTGCTGGGTACTTACTTCATTTGGAACTACATGGTTTGGTAAGTATTGTGATATAGCAAAGTTACATTTTGCAATGCGTCGGGAAATTTAAGGCACCACAGCCTCCGATTGTACTACTTGCTGAAGTAGAAATTTTCGCTCGTAAAATATGAACTAAGGGTGAACTGTTCCAGATACTATTGGAGTAGACTATTTTTAAGTTCATGGAAATACCCCTAATCTCATGTTCACTGCCAAAAGTATTCTCCTGCTGATCTCAGCAACAACACATTGTAAGTGCGTTGACAAGTGCAAATAGGCGTTCGATATCTAAATTGTGTTTTCAGCTTTCTCCTACCTAGAAGTTGAATAGATTACATTCAAGCAAAAATGCACATCAATAGATTTTGACAGAAATTTTGGTCCAGCATTGTAAGGAGAAACAAACTGCTCGGAAATTTCGCCCTCTAAAGATTATTGCAAAAAAGCATAGTTGTTTCTAATGTCCCATAGAATCTGTCCTGTAAAAAATGAAATGAACAAATATTGTCGCACTGGCGATTGATGCCATCGTATTTTGACTTTCATTTGAAAGCTATATATCATCCGAATAAAAACAGTCCTCTAGCATCAACTGACTTTGTCATATCGTGTCAACAGAGTACCCAGGTGTCATGTCCACTTCCTTAAGGGAAAATACAACCACTCTCTTGCAATTCCTGAAATCGTTCTACAGTTTGGAAATAACAGTACGCCAAACATCATATCATCTTCTCAGAAAACCAGTAAGGAAATAAACTTACTTATCTTTCAGTTATGAACTTGAAGATACCGAGTTCAAGGATATCTTGAAGTTCATCAAAGATGTCAACGAAAGCTTTGGGAATGGTTTAATGGCTGACTTAGAGCCAATATTCAAGTACATACCAACCAACGGCCTTCGCGTATACAAGAAAATCTTAAAGGCGTGGTTTTCTCTTATCCAGTCAAAAGTCGATGAGCATAAGATAAAAATGCACGAAGGTATGATCAAGATTTCCTCTAACTGACTGGCTGTTAAAAGATGTATTGTGTTCTAAGAGTCTCTAGAGAAAAGTGTAGCGTGCCGTGGTCAACAAAATTCCACCTCTGACATATATTGTAAGAAGGTAGATCACTATGATTTTTACACATCATCACCACAATCATCATTATTATCAGCATCAACATTATCACCATCACTATCACTACCAATGTAACCACCGTTAAGGTAGAACGCGCCTCGGGGACAGAAATAACCTTCCACTTATGGGGGTCATTTTAAACCTCTTGACGAAAAAAAGTTTCATCGTCTTAGTTTTTCGAAAATCGAAAATTTTATTTGTCCCATAGAGTTAACACAGGGATGGCGGCCATTTTTTTATTTAAAACACATTGGGAAATTGAGATATCTTAGGTAACTTCTCTCCCTAGTACCAAAGCTTGCACGGTGACCCCTGATTTTTTATTCTTGCTTTGGTAAGACAATGGTCGAAAGTTTATTGAAGAAAGTTTGAGCAGAATAAGTTTTTCACCTTCGAGGCGCATATTACTCTCAACATAATGATCTCCATAAAATTTATGCAACAACAACATTTGTAATAAGATGCATCCATTTCAGTAATGTCGTCCATAAATTATAATAAATATCGGCCATAAATGTAATAAAACCTCTAACCTTAAATGTGATAGCACAACACCCATAAATGAAATAACAACAACAACAACAATAGGTGTTATAATGAAATACATCTACATATTATCGCCATTGAAGAATTGGCATTTAAAATCTATTAAATGTCACAGTGTTATTATGAGGGTAGTTTATGCTTTTTCCAGTTGATTTGTAGTACACAAATTTAACACCTTGCATATGTGGACACTGGCGCCCCACTTCTTATGCTTTGATTATAAAGCTTTCCCGTTCCTTCTGACCTTGATTGGCAAACATACGTCATATTGGAGATTCATAATTCTCCTCTTCATAGCTTGCTTTTATTATTCGAAAAACGGGGGTTGTTTTGGCGTTTGAAAGTTTTTACTTATAAGGACAGTTAAAATTTTTTTTTATTACGGCTCTTTTTGCAAGTTACTAGATTTATTCGTATTCGTCAATGAACATTATATTAATGTTCATTGTGTTATGCCGACTATTCTTTATCAATGTGGAATATTTATCTACCTCGCATTTTACATTGTATATTAGTATGGTTATGTGATAATGACATAAAGGCAACTTTACACATCTATTTTTGTTAGTGATACGATATATTGTCATATACCCATGCCCATATTGCTTCATACTAGTGACGTTCAACGTAAAATATCAGCGGTGATAGTTCACGGTAAACGTCGAGATATGCACGATAAACGTCATCGGTTTTGGAGTTTTCCCGAACTACACTAGCAGCTTGTTGGTAAACAACGTAAACAAACAAAATGGCTGCCGCTCCCCGCCTGCGAAGTGATGTCGCCGACGTAAACAATTTAACGGCTTCGAGGAACACGGGTATTTCTGGTTGCCAAATACAGAAATAATATGTTGGGTCTTGTAAATTAAATGTTTTCCCATGGTTTCCTGTTGAAATTCTCGTATTTTCGGCTAAGCTCTAGCCAACATTCTGCCGTTCGCACGGCGCCAGCACTGTGCACAGTCTACTCCCGAACAGGTAGTGAGCGCATGGCATGACAGCGATGTCCGCGCGCGACGACTGTCAATGACATGGCAACTCTCAGGGTAAACAAACAAAATGGCGGCCCCTCTCCGCGCGAGCTCCGTGCCGTACGACGATCGAGAGCGATCGAAATCAGGATAGATTTAAAGCTGAGGACACCTTTTGATCGGTTACAATTGTAATAGCATATTGCACTTTAAAAGGTTCCTCCTGTATGACGATTTTTGAATCCTGGTGTCATTCTTCTACGGGTTCATTGAGATATGAAGGACTTGCAGAGATGTCGCGCGTGATGTTTACTTCGTCGTATACTTTATGAATGAAGTCTGTTCGCATAAATATTCGGATATTTATGCGCACGGCGTGGTCTCGTGTCTGGCGCAGCACAATTGACACTCATGCTGATATGACACAGGAACAGGCGATATTGGGTAGATCTTTATCGTTGTGTGACAGTGGGTTACATGGCGATAAGCAGTTGAATTGCGTTGCATATTGATCTTGGCTATGTGGTCACCTGCAACACTTTCTTTTTGTGATTTGGCTTGAGTAGGTCCCCACCTCGGAAATTGAAAGACTTAAACTTTTACTAAAAGTTTCCGTTAAGGAACTCTGAATCATACCCTTTCGAGATCAGGAATAAAACTATTGGTCACCCTTGGGAAATTTTGTACTAGAGAAAGCCATCATTTCAAACCCTGTGTTAAAGGGACAAAGTCGCCCATTTTTCATGAATTTTCTTTGATACGAGATACTACTTATATTGTTTGACATGTTGAAAGATAATGAATGAATGGGTGACCATGCATATATTCGATCCCGGTTTTAGACACTATACATGAAACATCGCAAAAATGAATTAATGGTCATGACCATTAATTCATTTTCGATTTTTTTTCAAAAATATGACGATTTATTTTTATTTCTATGGTGTAGGGGTCGCATTTGCCACTTTTCCTTTGTAAAAGGGACTAGGATTGTAATGTTGCTTGTACTACTAGGTTATGCCTAATTTGGTGTTTGTGGTGCCAGAACTCTGGTTTATTGATTTTTTCGAGTTTGGGTAAATTTCAAACCTTTGCTTTGCTTAGTGCCTGTATTGTCAAGGGTTGTTGTAAAGGTTTTGTGAAAGAAAAGAAATTTTCACCTTCCGTTTGTTTCATGTGATAGGCGACACTCTGTTCTGTGTCAGGGGTAGTTGTCAGTGATGACCTCTTAGAAAAACTGTTTCGTTGAATGAGAGAGACAAAACTTGGTTTCGGCTTTATCCGACGAGCCAACCATATTTCGTTTGGGGTTTTTTGGCGGCTTCTCAACTGCTTTTGAGATTTTACACACCATCACCACCACCATAACTGTAACCCTAACAAATGTAACAATCTTCAAAAATATATATTAACAACCATAAATGCTACGTAATCAACCACAAATGTAATTAAGCAGTCAACAATAATGTAACAGCACCACACAATAAATGTCGTACATACATTAACCATAAATGTAATACAAGCCGGATTTGATCATTTGTTTGCCCATGTCAGAGGAGATAAAAACACTGTAATACGACTACCGTACGCGTATGGCAGTGTTACTGCACTAAATTCCGTTTATACTGTATTCAGTTTATCGGTAATCCTGTCTCTATTATCTTCACACCAATGAACAAAACAAAGATGCAATCGTTCATTCATTCTGATAGATACTAACAGATCTGAGTGGTCACTGAGGAGAGTCAAAATAAATAGGCAAAAAATATCTAAAAAATTAAGAAATCGCCCAAATCCGAGCACAGGCGGCTCTTCGGATGAAAAAGAAAGGGACTTTTTTCCACACTAAAACCAACAAGGTCTTCTATCACATGAAACAAAGGTGAAAAATTCATTTCTTTTACAAACTGCTTAAAACAACCCTTTGCAAACTTTGAAGTAGAAGCTCTATAATAGGTAAGGTTTCTTTCCAAACTTGAAAACGTCAAAGAACAATGAACTCTTGTCAAAGATGGGTTAATTTTGACAACATAGATTTATTTTGGAAACTATTACTTAGTAACCCATTATAACGATTCTGTCCCCTCTCGTTGAGGAAAAATGGCAAATACGCAACCTGAAACTGTGAAACACGGCAATACGAGATAAATCGAGTGACTAAATAAGCCTCGTTATAAGTGTTCTGTTTATCATCAGCGATTGAAGGTTCTGTTCACTTTTCTCTTTTCAGAGAACGTCTCTGACCTTGTCGATGACGTTCTGAAGATCCAAGCTGATGCTAAGGCTGCAGGTGAAGATCAAGCTGATTTGTTGACGGATGTTAATGTACGGCAAATAGTTTCAGATATCTTTGGAGGTAATTTACTTTTACCAATAAATGTCTTGAAAAAAGGTTTTCAAATACTAGGGAAACGAAAGGTTTTCCATCCTCTTATTACGAAAAATCGAGAAAAATTTTATGCACTGTTACTTCTCTTTTCAGAAGTACAGTTTGTAGAAAAAGACCTTGTTTCTTGAATTTCATCGCCATTTTGATGCCAGTCAGAGATATCGCTAATGACGATATTTGGCATATGCCGGGTACTTTTTGATTTTTGAAGGAAACTGTTGTAAAGCGCAGTCACATACAGATACATTTTAATGAGCTTTTCTCTTGATGATATGAGAGCCCTGGAACACTCTCAAGGAAAGAGGGAAAAATATCACTGGACAAGCCACTGGATCTACTAATTGCATAGATAGACTTATCAATGTAAATTAAATTGCTGAATGAAACACCTTTATCAATCTTAGAGCCGAAAACGTTTGTTTGTTTGAGTGTTCGTCTCACCAGTGTATACATACATACATACATACATACATACATACATACATACATACATACATACATACATACATACATACATACATACATACATACATGCATGCATGCATGCATGCAGGCATGCATGCATGCATGCATGCATGCATACATACATACATACATACATACATACATACATACATACATACATACACGCATACACGCATACACGCATACATACATGCATGCATGCATACATACATACATACATACATACATACATACATACATACATACATTATTATATATATTATATATATATATAAATATATATATATATATATATATATATATATATATATATATATATATATATATATATATATATATATATAATATATATAAGAGTCTTTCCACAGTAAAGCGCAACATTTGACATTCCCAATTTTGGAGCTCTAGCTTTTTCAATGATAACAGCATTCACACAGAATGATATTATTTTTAGTAAGTACTACATATGAACATATATAAAAAATAATATTAAAGCTGTATGTCCAGCTCAACAAAAATTATAGATATTTATCTTTGTAAATATGGCCTCTATTTGCTCACCATTTTGTGACATTTTGTACCCCTGTTACATTAGGAAGGGATATTTACAATATTGATACTATTTGAATTGATTTCAAATGCAAAGTAGTAATGTATTATAAGCAATTACGAACTAAATTTATTCTTGGAAAAAAAAACACTAGGGAAAGGGCAAAATATTATGCCAAAAAAATATTGGCAACGCGTGTAACTATGTCTGTCCAACTCTATGCGAATTGATAATATGAGAACAATAAATATAGTGAAGGCTGTAAGCTGCAGCAAACCACTCATACATTTGACTAACAATGAAATCTTCCACTATGTAACATTCTTTATTCTGTCTTTATTGAAGCTTGGGTTCTCTTGCAGTTAAAAATATTTCTGGAAGGCGTCTGTCCACATGTTACACGCGTTACTCATTTCCAAAAATCAAGATTTATAAAAAATTCTTTTGGTATACATTGCTGAAATGTTGTCATTTTAGGGTGCCCTTAATTTCATATTTTATGGCGCAATTGAATATAAACCAATGGCCACCATTACTGAGAGCACCTGAATGGCAGGATGTCTGTCCTCTTTGTTACACGCGTTACCGGTGTTACACGCGTGGAAGTAATTGTAGTTTAATTAAATACTGGATAGAATAATGTTAATTTGTTTTTTAGTGTGACAATTCTATCTGTATCAGAAAGTTATTGAAAGCTTTCTTTACAACTATTGATGCACCTTAGATGCCCATATCGTTTATGGAAAAATTGGACGGAACTAATGATGTCTGTCCAATGTTACATACGTTATCCCATAGACAATACAGGGGTCTTCCCTCTGTTGTCTATATGGTTATCCACAGAGCCAATTTAAAACAATTCACTTCATAATCCTGAGGTATTTAACTTCGTCATGACATATACATAAATAAATCAATCAATCAAGTACATTTATCCAGATTGGAACACACACAATTTGTGTATGTTACATACGTTGCCAGTTGCCATAACATTGCATCAGATATCCTCCTCTTCTGATAATATTTAAGATTAAAATATCTTCTGAAGTGTGTTTCTAGTTCTTGTAGACTAATGTGTTTCTTTCAAACTTGGCACAGGGATCATAATGGCATACATGTGATCAAATACAATACAATGTCATGTCTGTCCATGTTACACGCGTTACTGTTGCCGCGACAATTTGCCCTCCTTCTTAAACAAAGAAATTATTTATCTTAAAAAAAATATTTTTAGATGACACACCTGTAGTACTGTCCACCCACTCAACTTTTAGATTCAGATTAATAAATTTAATTTTTGACCTTATTGTCACAAAGTGGTTGCACTTTACTGTGGAATGACTCATATACATATATACCATACATACATACATACATACATACGTACATACATACATACATACTACGTACGTACGTACGTACGTACGTACGTACATACATACATACATACATACGTACGTACGTACATACATACGTACATACATACATAAATACATACATACATACATACATACATACATACATACATACATACATACATACATACATACATACATACATACATACATACACACACACACACACATACGCACATTGCATTTTTCAAATTGGATCAAATGGCCTTTGGATAGAGTCAAGTTCATATGAACGATGAAACATTGGATAGTTATAATTATATTGCCTCTCTTCACACAGCCGGGATTGACACTACTATTAATACCATGTATTGGTGCGTAGCCTACTTGGTAAACTACCCGGATGTGCAGACAAAGGTACAAGAGGAAATAAACGACGTCATCGGACAAAGACTACCGATGATATCTGACAAGGGTAAATTACCGTACTGTGAAGCAGTAATTCACGAAGTCATGAGAATAAGAACAGTCGCACCTGTCAGTGTTCCCCATGAAACAATCGAGGAGACTTCTGTTGGTAGGTACTTCTTATGAAGACTCTCATAACAGGACAAATGCGTTTAAGTGTCCTTACTTAGATGTGTGTAGCTTCTCTGTGTAAGAGAAATCTGGAGGGTTTTTTTTTACTGGCAAAAGTATTTTGAATTTGTATAACGCAATGTTGTGCTTTTGTTACTATTGCTTTATTAAAGGGTGGACTGAAAACTTCAGTCATGGATGGGTCTCCGCCAACTCTAACCAAAACACCAAAAGTAAAAGAAATTAAATGCCACTCATAACTGACACATCAGGCTTCTCAAACACAAAAAATAAGAGTTACGATTACATGAGAAGGGGTAAGGATTGTTCTCATCCAGGCCAGAAGCTATGATTTGGACAATATTCTTACCTCAAATGCTGTCAATAAACTCAACTGAGACAACAAGATTCTGTTGGAAAACAGGTATTGAAAATTGCGCCTTCAGTCGTGGCTAGTGTTGGAGTTAGTAGAGACCCTTACACGACCGAAACTTTCAGTCTGATTATAGAGTCTCCCACATTTGCATGTGGGGTAAATTAAAGTTCAATACAACGTCGACCAATGCACAACAAATTTGTATGCGCAGAAAAGATGATCACTAAACTCAAGTGCTCTAGTTCAGCAGGTCACCGAGCAGGCAAAAGTCTCCTAAACCATGATTTATCACCTTTTCCATATACCACGTGACAAAGCAGCCAATAACGATATCAAATAATACGATGATAGGTGAGGAGTGATAATTAATGACAATCATTTGAGTGGCGTGTTATGCGTAATGGAACTATGTGTCCGGGCCTTTAAAGAGTCCCCCTCAGTGTTTATAAACTATATTTTCCGTCAATAGCAGAAAACATTTCAATACTGATAGTCATTACATGTCAAATGTGAATTACGGTTGGCAATGAAACACTTTTTTCAATTCAACCAGACGCAAATTAACATTGCTTATGGAAATGAGATAGCACGAAAGTCATTCACAGTTGAAGTCATGATGGCATAAGATATCTAGACTGTTTTACATTTGCTGACATTCAGGGATAATTCTTACTTAGGTGGCTACAACGTTCCCAAAGGAACTCAAATATGGACAAACCTGTGGAAGATTCACATGGATGAGAAATACTGGAAGGAGCCCGAAGAATTCCGTCCGGGTAGGTTGAGTTAAGGACGCAATTTCTGAAACTAGGTAACTGTGCAGCTAGAAGGGAGAGTGAGAAGATAGTTCCTTTAATCCCAGCAAACACCCTCTAATTTTGAAAAGAATTTTCTTGTTATTCAAAAGTTCGAATCAAAAACGCTATTGCATATAACTTCGTTTGAATGGTTTGACATGCAATGAATGGTTTACTTTTCATACAGCATAACTTGTCATTTTATTCTGATTGTAGAACGATTTTTGGATGAAGATGGCCAGGCTTTGCCAAAGCAAGACAGTTTCCTTCCGTTCTCTGCCGGACGTCGTGTATGCGTTGGAGAGGTTTTGGCAAAGAATGAAATGCTACTGATATTCGTCTGCCTGTTTCAGCAGTTTACTTTCTTACCACCACCAGGCAAGGAGAAACCAAGCTTGAAACCAACTTTTGAAACTCTTGTTACCAGATGTATTCCATACGAAGTAGTAGCTAGGGAACGCATCTCCATCTCTGGAGAATCTTGCACTTAACTAGCCCGGTTTCAACATTTTTGAGAATACGTCTTGATGTACTGGTGAAAGTCGATGAAATATTCCACAATCCATTAGGCGGTAAAAGTGTGAATACATATATGTTTGGTCAGAAGATATCACACATGCAAAAGCTTGTCCATATTATTCAAATAAGAAACAGCTATCTTTCAAGGATGGATACGTACCTACCAGTATACTACTTTTACTCATTTATGATTACCAGAAAGGTCAAATTCGTTCGCCTTTTATATTTGTTTACCTTCATGTCCTGCATCTCACCCAAACGATGGTGCAAATCTTTGTCATCATATTCACGGAAAACTTATTTGAAAGTATATGTAATGCAAACTATGAAAAGGCTCAAAGTTGGCAGATATTTTGATGGTATTACTGAAGCACTATCTTCAGATGGGAAACGAAACAAAACATTTATTCCTGGCAAAGATACAAGTAATTGAGAAGCTATATTCCACTTGACAAACTAAATACCCTTAGTGTTAAATATGGTTTGAGGAAGGATAGGAAACAAAAGTGTATATAATGTTACGAATACATCAAATGACAAAATTACAGAGAAGTTTCGAATGATTAGGTAGCGCGTGTGTAATAAAGAGTACTACAGACTTTTTATGTTCTTAAATTACAGAACCTTAGAAATCCTTTTGTGTATACTAAAGCGGCATTGGCCCTTTCACTTGAAGGGATGAACGGTTAGGCGCTTTAAATAAAATTCTTTGTTTGCCGTCCGCGTGTTGGTAGATTTTAAGAGAAAATTAAGAAAACAAATACAATGTCAAAACTCTTATATATATAAAAATAATATTTTTCCAAAGAAAATCAAATAAAAATTGACGTTATGTTTAGATACTTTTATTTTTTGGCTGTTCTTGTTTTTTCCCTGGCTGGCTGGTAGGGTTTTCAAAAATCCAAGGACGGCAAACAAAGAATTTTTTTAAATGGCCTCAGAATAATTGCATTAGAAACAATGAATCAAAGTATAGCACATCATATAGGGACATTCTCAATAGATATTAATTATGGTTCACTTTAACAGATGAATTGTAAAATCTTTTATATAAGGAGTAACTTTAATGGGCATAGAGGTAGACCTCGGTCAGTCAAGCTACACCATTAGCGCATATGATGAATAACAGAGTTTCTACATCATTATTATTCGAACTGGTAAAGATAATATGATAACCCTAACTGCTATCATCATCGCCATTGCTACTGCGCCATGGTAAACACGGCGTGCCCGATGATTAAAAGGTTTATTCCGTCGCGGAAATGTGTGAAATGGTTAGATTGTTCATTCTTACCTCCTCCATGGACTGTTCTCCTTTTGACACGAATGCTGTGGCTCCGTTATTTTACACTATGAGACCAGCTGTATGGCTGCAAAGCACCCACTGTTGGGTTGTTGAATAAAAGGGCCGGTCGTATTGCTAATGGACGTTGGCCAGTTCCCAGTTGGTCAAAATCCTTTCGAAAGTTACGCTTGACAAAACCACGGTTCATCGTGACAAACCGAGTATTTATTGAGGGAAAATACAAGTGCTGCGTGTAGTATCTTTATGATTATTACAAGATACAACTTCACGTTAGCGATCTACAATTTACATAATTATCACATATGCTGATTCAGTCTTTTCTGTCATTGGGGCCCAGCTTGGCAGCCCCTGAACTGATTGTAACGTGGAATGGAAGTTTGAGTGCTGTGTGAAATAATGAAAGAAGGATGAAACTTCAATTCTAAATGTATGAAATAGTAAAATGAATGGATGTGTGAGTGCTGTGCGGAATAATGAAAGAATAATGAAACTTCAATCCTAAATGTATGAAATGTGTTCAGGACTTTAGCTGCCAATCGTTCACACAATGGCCCACTTTATATAAAGGACACGGTCCGAAATGCAGTATTTCATCCTGGATGGTATCAACAGTGGAGATTCTCCACTTTACCAGACCATTTAGGGGGAGTTCGCCAGTTCATGTGTTCTACTTGTATCTCCAAGGTGGGACAAGCACCATTTCAGGGGGGGGGGGACTTGTCCCCCTTGACAAATTACTGGGGGTGCCAACACGTCAACAGAGTGGGAATCCCCATCCCCTGTCTTGATGAAACACTGGAAGTGTACACCTGGAAAAATTCGATGTGCCATTTTCATGTAGGTATTTCAAAGAAACAGGCGAATAAAAAGTACAAGAAGTGAAACACTGTCTTAAGACAGCGTATTGTGTCTTGTCTCACTTTATATACTGTTTAGTCATATGAAGAATTTTCAGTTTGTAAATGATGATAATTTATACAGTCGTTTAAAGGCTGCAACACATTTACCCTCCCAGTGACTCACATGGGTTGTGCTAACGTCATTTGAAAGCCGTGTCACCTCGGATGGAGCAAAGGTTCCAATTGATGTAATTGATGTACATGTATTTACCCGCACGCTGTTCGAAACAAAGGAGCACTGAGGAGCGGTTTTCTCCCGTAACGGTAGGTGTCAATTGAAAGATGAGATTTCCCTACAAACTGTGGGGCCGCGCTGGTCACCATTTGGTCAGACCATGTTGGGTGCCACAAGACGGTCAGTCGAGACTTGTGAAAATGGCAGGCAAGGCCATGACATCTGCCTATTGTCATTATAATGTTAAACCATGGACCCTGGAGCCACACAGTAGGTATCAAAATTAAAGTTCCGGTCAATTTGCAGAACCATCACCTCACACTAAAAATATCACTGATTTTACTTTAAAATCGCCCGAAAAATTGTTCACTGGCAAGGATAGCTAACTAATTTATTGTGTAGCAAAGCTACTGTTCATTGTTCAAGTAAAGCAGTCAATTCGCTGTTTCAAAATCACATTCGGATATAACTCTGTTTTAAACCGTTGACAATATTTGTGAATTGATCTGCAACACGGTCCTAACACAAAACGAAGTTTTAGTCTGTGCTTTCGACAGTTGTTCGCGAAGGGCAAAATATACATTATTGCCTGAATACATGGAAGGCACATTGTCTCCTGCTGCGAGGGCACATAAACCCATGTATTCAGGCAATAATATTTTAATAACATGCCTCATCACAGTAAACGCTATACGACCGGGACAATTAGACACTTGCAGGGTATTCTTAAACAATTTGCCATTATCGACAAGCATCAAACAGATTTTAACGAATGTAAAAATAGCAGTGCGCGCATGGATATTTTACATCTAACGTTAAGCGTCTACTTTGACGTCGAAAACGTCAAAGGGCTCCATCGAACCGGGTAACTATGGAAATCGGTCAGTACGTCGTTCACACCGCTCACTAACTCCCCGGATGTATCTATTCAAATCTATGCACTGATTTGCACTCACATCAAGGCATGTAATAAACAAACCAAGTCTGCCCAAGTGCAATGTTAAATAATGATAACCGTGTGCAACAGTCACTACCCCGTACAAATTATAGGGATAGAGTTAGGTTACGTGTTAGGTGGATGATAAACTCTGGAAAAATATCCTCAGCACACTTCTTTGATGGCAGGCGACACTTTAGAATTGAACCATCGATCGTAATTGTTTTCGTTAAAATCAATGAAAAACTCATGACCATGATTTGTGCTACTGCCAAACGGTTTTCATATGTTACTGCAAATTCACCAAAATCATTAGGGTGAAATCAGTTCGGATCTACGGTAGATTACTTTATTTTAGGTCGTTCTACACGATACAATTAATCGTTGAAGAAATCTCTTTTCAAATGAAGGCACGAACCCCTAGTATTCATATGCCTTACTGAACTACGCGGAAAGAGCGAAACTTTAACCCCGCCAACAATTCTCCGCAATTGAGTTTTCAGCATTCGTCAACAATAGCTACCCTTTGTGATCTTCTGCTACGTGTTTACCAAGCCCTATCGTTTTATGAACAGAGCAATTAATGCGGGTAAATAAATACGTCGCTGTTCTCATCCACGTGATCAGCAGTCACTGTACCAGCCTTCTGAACACAGGCCAAACTAACGGCGATCGTGCAAAAGGTTTGTCTGATCTAGTTAGACATGGTACAGAGTTGAAATCCCTACAAGGAACATACGCTTAAAGGAGGTAAGTATGCGTGTTTGCGTCTTGTAATCGTTCACTATACAGCGTAGTGTAGTCTTACAGCTAGTGTCGGGCCATTCTGAAATGTCAAACGTGAAAGATTGAGTGTTGTTGCTGCTCTACTAAATAGTGCAATACATCCACCACTGTCAAATGAGCTCGTACTTTCCAAATCTTTACAGATCACGATCTTAACATCTGATCGATGACGCTTCATTGTCTGTTGCGGGAGCCCTTGCGCCGTAGAAATGTAAATATAGAGATTGCTGAATACGTACACTTCTTTATCCTCGCAGCCCCGCGTGCCTGTAGCGTTAAGACGGTGGCCTATTTATCGGACACCTTTTACGTCACTATATAGGTCATTGTAACCTAACTCTGTGGCACCATGATGGCTTATCCTTCTCGCCGCTTTGAGTGTTTTTCCCACTTTACCTACCGTAACGGCGAAGAAAATGTACACAAGCCCCATTTCCAAGACCTTGCTTAGCCCCAATGTGAGGTCTCGCTACTACTACGATCATCTCTGTTTTACATATATTCCGCGATGATATTCGCACGAGGTCATAGGTCATCTGGTCCTATGATCATCTACCATAGGCACAGTGGTAAAGCATCTCCCTGCTCCACTGTCCATTGGTAAAGCTATGACCGTTACGGTTTGTACATCTTTCTTCTTGTATTATTAAGTTCCGTGTCCCCTGGGGAGCGATAGACATGATGCAAGGCAGGGGACGAAGCTAAGTTTGAGAAAGTGTCCCCAGAAATAAAATAATTGCGTTTTATGTCAACATTCATTTACTTTGGTGTGTTGTTCACGGTCTTAAATTTCTTAAACTTACATCGAACGATGGAATGATGGATAACACGTGTATTTTCCACCTAGTACCAAGTGACAAGCATTTATGATATTTATTTCTGAGTTTGGTTATTTTGTAATATTCTCCACGTCAGAATTTTACACGTTAGCATCTTTAATTAAAGTGACGTGATTCTACACATGTACATGTGATGCCGCGTGGCAAGTCAGGTGACAACAAAAGTACCGACGATGAATAGTTTTGCAGAGTCAATAAATCGCGATGAGTCAGCGATTCGTTGTATCACGAGATGGTGTGTCATTACGGTACAATGTGACCTTATAGAGTTAAGGTAGATTACTTAAGAAAGTAAACGAATTTGCGATGAAATTCATTCAGATGAGAGACGAATATCAGAGCTGAAGTTGTAAATCGGACTGAGTTCCCGTGCTGTAGATAAAGCCAACAATCTCACTTCTACCCGCGTGTCTTCAACTACAAATTACGGTCCCGTGGTAACTCCGATATCTGGTAAGTACTGAACAATGTACGACCACTTTTCGCATCGGACAGCTTTCAAAGTTGGGCTATTCCCCAGTAAAATCCAGAACGAAGGTTATGGTGGAAACAGACTTTTGACACGTTAAGGTAGAACCCGCCTCGGAGACAGATATTCGGATTTTCAAATGTCTACAATTCTTTTCTGATCTACCACTTGTTGGGGCTCATTTTAAAGCTCTTGGAGACAGAAAAACTTTCAACGTCTTAGTTTTTCGAAAATCCAGTATGTATTTCCCCACATAAACGTTAACACAGGAAAGGCGGCACTTTCGAATTTCAACTATTGCAAATGTGACTAGATCTTTCGCGGGGTATTTTAAATCTGGAATCAGACGACGAGATGCATTGAAAAACCTGCCGATTTGTCGACTTTTCATCGGTAAGAGGTAAAAATGTCTGAGTATGATTGAGAAGGACTATTGTGCTTTGACCCTATGTCGAATTTTACCGATTTCGATGCTTGCTAGGTGCATTTTCGGCGATTGAAAAAAAGTGTGTGGCAATGAAGTAACAACCTTTGGGTAATGTCAGGCTGTATTGAATTTGCAACGCACATGTATAGTTAGGCTACAACGCACATGTATAGTTAGGCTATATTGAATTTTGCAGCGCATGTGTATAGTATACTATAAAGGCTGTATTGAATTTGCAGTGCATGTGTATAGTTTGGCTGTATTGAATTTGCAACCCATACTTTGTTCTTTTCATCAAATACTATCAACAACAACAATAACAACAACAACAACTTTACTGGGTCCGATTATATTTTTATTTTCCTTCATTTTTAATGTTTAATCATCATCATCGTCACCATTTGATCATCACCATCGGAGCCTGAATTCCCTATGATACAATGAAGATGAATCGCGCTTAAAAATATCGATATTGTAACGTAGCCATATATATGCTTAGAATTTAACCTTTGAATTTGACTGTAATGACCGACAGTAACCCTGCACGTTATCTCCCGTGTTCGTTTTCGTGACCTTTTATTGTTTCAACTCCTGAAGTTATCATCAATGCCTGGACGACCTTTACCCTTGTTTGACATTGTACTTAACCAACAGCGATTTGACTTTGCCGATTGTTCGTAGTTAATTATAGACCCATGACTTTGCAGTTTCTGACACTCAATATAAACTATGAATCTCAGTGTGTTAGAGAGAGAACATCAGACACCGATTTTAGGAGAACGTTGGGGACACGGTCCCTCCGTGGATGGACCGTGTCTACGCACTTTACCGACGACGCCCCGAGACGACGTTCAACCGTGACCCTGACGACTAGTGTAGGTCATAGAAGTTTACCGTGTAACTAGAGTTACTCAGCTGAATAAAGTACTACGACTTAGGGACTGGTCAGTTTCTTCAGCCTGGGGGGGGGGCGGTGGATTCATGGGGGGTCACCCTGTTTTTGACTTGGGTGATAGGGGGGGTCACCATGTTTTTGAAATGCCCAATAGGGGGGGGTCAGTGTGTTTTTGAATTTTGACACAGGCTCATCATTGCCTAAAATGCTAGTGTCAGCCACAAATTTCATCATTCAGTTGTATTTTTCGGCGCGCCCTTCGGGCGCGTAACTTTAATAATCAGTCATATTTTTCAGCACGCCCAACTTTAACATATCAAGCATACATACATCAGAGATATCTGTATGTTCAATATTTTTCAGCGTGCTCTTCAAGCTCATTACTTTTATATATCAGAATTTTTTCAGCATGCCCTTCAGGTGCATGACTTTAATATACAGGGCATATATATCGGAGATATCCGGATGTTTCATATTTTTCAGCGCGCCCTTCGGGCGCCATACTTTAATATTTCAGAGATATCTTGATGTTTGCTAAGTGAAAGTGTACCATTATGAAATCTGCATTTCATATGAAAAGGATGACAAATTCCTGATACTTTTCTGTTCTCTCTATGAGAATTCAGTATGAGAAAGCAACATGCACAAATATTTCACAATATATATTTGATACAGTGACTTATTTTAGAAATAGAAAAATGACAAGATATCTTTCCTTCTCATTGATGCAATTATTTTCCTTTGTGTCACTGGTTTTCTGTAGAAAGATGCTTTTTTTATGAACAAAATAACAGTTAAAAAGGCAGTTTTTGTCATTATTACCTGTGTTTTTATGGTTTCAATGTTACAAGAAAAGGTCCTCTCAGAAACTGTACACATCAGATTTGGCTAAAAAAGCTCTCTATGGCTCCTCAGGAGATTTAATTGGATTGTTGGCAAGTCTTAACACCCATAAAAGTTTTTGATTCACTGCTTTTTCTCTTTGATATTAATGATTGACATCCATTTCTATACAACAGTTCAGGACATCTGGTTAAGCATAGAAAGTGATAAATACATTCACAGCTCATTCAAAATACAGCTCATTCAAAATGTACTGTATTCAAACTTTAAGATTTACATTTTGAAATTCCTATCTTACAACTGACATGTCAACAATTTCATTAAAACATAGAATGACTATTTAAAATATAAATATATGTAAAATGTAAAATAATATATATATATATATATATATATATATATATATATATATATATATATATATATATATATATAATTTAGGTCCACCTTTTGTTTTACCTATGTCGCGCGCCGGAGGGGGGGGGTCACCCTGTTTTTCGAAATTTGGAATAGGGGGGGGGTCACCCTGTTTTCAAAATTTGGAATAGGGGGGTCAACCAGTTTTTGACGTCGGCAAAAAATAATCCACCGCCCCCCCCTCCAGGCTGAAGAAACTGACCAGTCCCTTAGAATATATTTCGGTGTATCGTGCCGTCTCTTATACGTCTACTGCTATATCAAGCCTCGCTACGTGACAATATTGCTGTTTGTAAAGCATTAAGAAAACAAGAGTAAACTCTTTGAGGAGATGTACTGCCTCGCCATGCTAATTTTATCGGTTATTTTCCTGTGTTTCAATAACATAATTAGACAGACATTCTCATTGGCACAGTGCAGGGCGGATGAGGGAACCAGCCGTTATAGATTGTATCCGTGCACGTAGGATGGTTTTGTGTATTTGTGCCTGTCTGTGAAATACCAGCCGGTCTGGGAATAGCTTGTACAAAATCGGTACCTCTACCGAATAATTTACGTACAACGCACAGTTTTTAAAAAAATGCTTTTCTTCAGTGTTTTCTCGCCTCCATAAAAAATTATCGTATTGAATTTTGGCAAAATATATTTTCCATTGATATTAGCCAGCACTGCCGTATGATTGTTACGTAGGATCCTGCTTTCAATATTTCCTTGACGCGTCCAGAGAAAAGATTTCAAATAACATGAGATGTTTCGTTTCAAAACACCGTAAAAAGTGTTAGGTGTGTTTTCATATGCAACTCAAACAGAAGTTGCGCGATACTGGCCGATACCAGTTAAAATTGGCTTTCAACAACTGTCCACTCGTTACTTTTAGCCGCATTCGGTTTTTAGTTGCGATGGCTTGTCAATACCACGAAGTAGCAGGACTTTTCAATACTTAAAATGGTATTTCCTAGGCTCTGAACTGATTGCAGTCAGTGACCTATGCAACCACTGACATCAAGCTGTCAATAAATTACAGCTAAACAATTTCCTTCCTTGATGCAAGGAGTTCTTATCTCCGTGCTTGGTGTTAACGAGATGCGAAGAAACTCAATAGTGGCTCCAAAAGGTGACGCTCCACTTAGCAGTACACTGACAACTGTACACTGGCAATAAAATGCATTCAAACTGGATGTTTTTTTACTGTGGTTAACCTAAACCGCAACTTTAAAATTTTGTCGTTGTATAGTTTGCTTGACTTTTGAGTATACGTTTGTAATCCAGCTATTGTGAGTCAAAAGTGGTTTTAAACTATAGGCTTTATATTTCAACAATATTAAGTTTACAGTCTCACCATATGGCTGGTTAAATTATGTATCTGACAAGTAAGTGGATGGTAAGAATTTGGTGTCTCACAAAGGACTGATGAGTTTTTAAGAGTCCTACCATGGAGTGGTAAGAATCACAAGTCTCCCAATGAGCGATGAGAATCACAAATCACACTGGTGGATGATGAGAATTTCCCCTATCATCGGTGAGAATCCGGCTGCCTAATCGTTCTTAGCATAATTATGTTGGTGAGTACTAGAATTTCTCACCACGTAGTAGTGAGAATGACAGCAGAGACACCATTGGTGAGAAAGTGGCACTTTCTCACCCGAGTCACACTTCTCTTTTTCCATGGTGAATTGCGCATTGTAGCTTTTGCCCTGCGCAAAGGTGGTAAACTACATGATATTGCGATGTTGTGTGGGTAAAAGTCTGCTTTTCTCCACAGCAAGAGTGTGAGATATAGTGATCTCATAAATACTTGTTACACATATATACTCATGTAACGGCACTGATTCAATAAAATTTGTTTCTCGTATATGGATAATCTAACCGTGGCTGGCGTTCTGAATAAGAAAGCCATATGCTCTGATTGTGCGATGAAGTAATTGATAACCACAACACCAGAAACTCCGAGGGGGATGTGGTTATCTAATTTAAATCATTCGGTCACAATTTTAACATATCCAACTGCTGTGTCAGCCCATCCTCGTCGGAACATACCTAAATAGACAATGGTTGTTACCATAAGGCTGCATTCATAAACATCTCTCAGGGGGATTCAAAAAATATTCTCAGATTTTTTCAAATGCCCCCTAACAAAAGCTCGCAACGTGTTCAAGTCCCGCTTAAAACTTGCTACACCAAAATGAACTTGAGGCAAAATATGTCCGATACAGTGCTTCATCCTAAAATATCATATCATAATACATGGGAGTCTATTTGGCAAACTACTAACGTTTTCCCCATAAAAACAAGCTATATCTCTACATATATATATGTGTGATAATTCATGTAAACTTTGCTTGAAGTGACAGGTAAAAATGCATCTGTGTACAAAAAATTTATTTTTGGATTTCGTCGATAATGTTGATACATGGTAGTCTATGAGAAAACTATGAAATCGTATTTTCAAATATAAACTAGCAATATCTGTTCAATTATAGACATTCGCTTACTGATATAAATGTAATTTTTAGCATGGTGTGTTTACAAGTGCACAGGTGTACAAAAATTTAATTTTTGAATTTTGCCGAAAATGTTGATCCGCTACACATTGGAGTCTGTGACAAAACTGTAAATATTTTTTTCCCAATTTAAAACTTGCAACATTTATGCATATATGGATCATGACAACCTAAAACTTTTACCTCAAGTTGGCTGCTCGGATCATCAATAAATTGTTTAGTATACCCTAAAACTTGCTCCCGAAGGGCATGCCGGAAATGAAAGCGCCAGAATGTATTTGAAAAGGAATTTGATATTCAATAAATTTTCAAGTCTTCCCCTTTGCAATGTGATTTTTTTTCAGATACCCCTTGGCACATTGTAAATGTTTTCTCCTGAACCCCCCCCCCCTCCGCAGGTGTTTTGGCATGCAGCCTCAGGTTCTGCAGAACCGACCATTCTTTGTTTCCATTGTTGGATAAAAATCAATAAGGATCAATAATTTGCATATTGTGAAGGTGACAGCTGGTCACAGAGAGCAAGGTAATGTTTTTGCATGCCTAACTTTTCAAAACCAAGCTGCCAGAAATCTGTTCGTGAGTTCGTGGGTGTGTACGGTTTTCGGGTGAAAGTCTGTAGGTTCGAATTCTGGTATGGGCGTGTTTTGTTTAGGGGTCAGTCCCTCTATCCCTGTGTTTAGGGCGTTGTTAGGTGATGCTTATGTGAGCGTTGGAGGTTTGGCTAGGTTGAAAAAAGTCGTAGGTAGGTAGTGAATCAAGACTGAGCATATATGAAGTATCACAAGGCGCCGCTAAAAAGAGGCAAGACTTTTTGTAGTATTCAACCCTTAACCACTTAAACTGCAAAATATAGTAGAGTAAAAACCGCTTGGTGGTTCTGACGAAAGCATCGCAAATTGGAAATAAACACAGATGAGAACAATAGTGTGACATAGGGAGTGCAGTTTAAAATATAGATTTGAACAGAAGTGAAAACCAGCGCAGCTGACCCCTGCTGAATAAGCGTTTCAACACGTGATTGCGTCCCTGTTATCACATAGACCCTCGAGGGTCTATGGTTTTCCCAACAAAATAGAGAGTACCACATCTAATGCACAGAACCGTTCTAACAAGCCAAAGCATACAATTAACGGGTAGCGTTAAGCTGTTGCCGTAAAGAGGCACGTGGTTTACGACGATGGCACAGAACCTCACTCGTGTGAATTCCTCAGGCTTGTCCTTCGAAAGCAAAGCGTTCTGATACAGCTGTCCCATTGTTGTTTACAGGGAAGCAGGCCGTCTATCAGAATGGTTTCTTTAACGATTGGAGCGATTCAGAACTTCCTCAGCAGTCCAACCTATGTGTTGTTGGTGATCGTACTGATGCTAGTGATAGCTGCACTATGGAGCATGCACATACCTGCAGGTTTTCCTCCAGGACCGAGAGGCTTACCGTTCATAGGAAGCCTAGGAGGTTAGTTATTTGTCTATTCTAAACCCAGATGTCACCAAACCACTGACATATTACAAATTATGGCATTGATCACGAAGTCGTCTTAACGCAAAGGCTAAGTAAGTTCGTAAACAGCATAACTCAATTTATGTGAATGATTTGCTTGTAACATCTACGGATGCAAAAGAACTCTTTCCCTTTTTATGACAAAATAAGGAAAATGCGTCGTTGATGATCGTTCTATGATGAATATATATATTTGTTTCAATGGCACTTAAATTTCATTAGCATTGTAAAGTAAGTGTAACTTGTTCTTATGCCTGACTTTTAAATTTCTACTTTTCAACTTATGTTACACGAGATAAAAACGCTTGTTCTGAAATACCTGTAAGAAGGAATGTGATATAATATGTACCAATAACATCTTTGTAAAAAAGGGTAAATTTTGTATTTCCCATTAATGTTAGGTTTGTTTGTGAAATACACTATCTTATTCCATACCTAAAACCAATATCAAAATATAGCTCAATCAACACATCAACACAGTATGTATGTGGGTGATGTCAAATGTGATGCCTAAAAACCGAATGTCAGTTCGAGTTCGGCTCATACATCAACAATTGTCTACACCACGGATTTGTTGTCAGTGCTTACGCTTGTGCTTCAACATACGTCAGGGAACGAATAAAACATGCACTTCTTTCACAATAAAAACATATGAAAAACATTAATTAATGGTCCGAAAACAGTTATATCACCTTCACTTCCAGGCTAATGGGGAAATAGCGGGCCGCTGGAAACAGCTTCATAATAGACAGATCCGTCATAATTGCAATTTCTTTGTTTCAGCGAGAAATATGTCTAATCAACCACATCTCGTTTCAGCTCTCGCCACGGATCCTGTTTATAACATCACAGACTTCACCAAGAAATATGGAGATATTTATTCCCTGAAAATCGGAAGGGAGCGAATCATTGTACTCAATAACATCGAGCTTGTCCGGGAAGCATTGGTAAAGAAGCAGAACGCATTCGCTGGGAGACCCGTGGTTCATAGCCGTAAGTCAGAAAGTAGAATGGTTTGCACTCAGAGACAAGAACACTACTTCGTATTGCCTTGACAAACATCGCTAAATTAACTTCACATAATAACCAATCATATGCTTGTATTAAATTCTGAAAATATTGGCCGAAGTAGGATCAATCACATTCTTCTTATTATGTTCACAAACATTGTTCAATTAAATTCACACAACTGATGACTTGCATGTTATTACCTGTGATACTTTAAATTACCTTTGTATGCTTTATCAAGACCTGGTACCACCACAGACCCTAGGATTGTACCTTAAACTAAAAGTGTCCACTATGATACCACTAAGTTAAGATCTATAGGCAATTGGAGGGAACAGCATAGTTCCAGCAACCCTTCGCCGTTTAACAATTATTGTATAACTGTTGAGAGTGTTCACTGTAGAAATAATAAGCAAATATATCTTCAAGAGATTGCTGATGGTGTTACGGTGGTTACAGACATTCATATCCAAATAAGTGATTACATAATATTGCATCAATCATATTAGTATCACCATCGGAAGACCAGGACTGTGTTAAGTAAACGATCTCATATCGTCAACCCTATTACTTCCTTCGCTCGGTCTGACATTAACATTTTCTAAGAGAGATGTTATATGTATATTCTTCTTGAGAAGTCTCAAACTATTTGTGTCAGGCGAGCACCCTCTTTTTAGCATCGATAAGCCGCGCGAAAGAGATTGCAGCAATTACAGTATTTTCTGATCTTATGAAATACAATAACGTAATTGGTCGAGCACAGCAAATATATTTGGAAGATTGCATTTACAACAGTCATGCCAGTCGTGTCACCATCGCAATCCTCCCAAGCCTTCTTCATCTCTTCTGACTCGCGTAATCGGCTCATATCAGATAGTGGATTAGAAGATTTGAAGGACGTTCAAGATCAATGTAGAATATCTCATAATCTAACGCAGCAACGTTACGTATATCTGCCTGTCGATGATCGAACTACAGTCATTGAGCAGGCATAAGATTCAACCGTGAAACAGTGTGGAATGTTTTGAATCATCTGATAACATTATTGAATTGTTACGTAATTGTCCTAAGTTCACTTTACCTCACTTGTTTTCAGTTGACTTATTAAGTGAGGGAGGAGAAGATATTCTTGCCGGTAACTTCACTGCGAAGTGGAAGATTTTGCGTAAAATTGCTCATCAAGCAATACGGTAATAAAATATTATTCGCTCTTTGTGTGTGTCACATAATGTAGAGATATACGGTCTCAACGCAGACAAATGCTTCTGTTACAGTTTTGTTTATTTTCACTTACCACTGTTGTTCGCAATTGACTAAAATGTCCGGGGTAATTGCGAGTACCTTTGTGACGACTGGGAGGTATAAATTCAATATTGTCGAAGTATTTTAATATTTACTTTTTCAAACTGCTGGAATTTTGAATGTTGCCATAATTTGTAATGGATGCTTAAATTCACATCTAAACATCTAAGTCGCAAGAACCTTACTTGGTACATACAGTCATTTATTAAGGCATATTCAGTGAATATTGGCGAATTGCGTTTGGGCAAATGGATTGCATCCGTACAGTGAACACACCTGAGCTCAAAAACAGTGGAAATGTGAGCTTGGGTTTATCGATCACATCGTGAAACTGGACAATAATCCTACAAAAACGATGTGGCAAGCTGGGTTCAAGGTGTCACGCGGTCATTCACAAACTAGTCATAATTCTCCAAAAAAGCACAAATCACTCACCTAGCGAGGACACACAGATGGTACGCTGGGTTAAAGGTCCTAAACGCATCCTTTGCATACAATCTGATGGCACCCTCATCATAAGTGTAGGGTTTATGAAAAATCTCTATTTCCATGTAACACTTTTAGGGCAGTAGCTTAACTGCTATCAAACTATGTCACACAGTTACATCCTCAAAAACTTTAGTTTACCGTCCAAAGGAGAACAAAGTGTAAAAGATTTAGTAGTGTCGAGATGGTAGTAGTTTCAGTTTACAACAGTTTTCCTGTTTTGTAGGAATTATGCAAGTGGAGACAAATTGGAAAATCTAGTGACAAGAGATGCATTTCCTCGTCTTAAGAAGGCTATTGAAGATAATAATGGAGAGCCATTTGATCCACAGCCCTTACTGATGTTGTTAGTCTGCAATGTGATGGCGACCATGTGTTTTGGTCAAAAGTGAGTATATTGAACCTTTTTCAATATCGGCTAAAGCTTTATGAAATTTACAGGGAAATTGATTGGTAGTAAGTTACCAGTAATTAAAAACGTTATATCGGTGCCTTTTGCAAGTATTAAAGAAAGTCAGGCTGCCAAAATAACAATATAAGAGTCAATCAGTAACTTTCGGCAGTTTTGCACCGCAACGGCAGATTGACAGCCACTCTAGTGACAGAATTTCGGGAACATTAAATGTTTGTGTCAATGTACTCCTTGATTGCATGAAATCACAGTCTGAAATCATCAGTGTGTGTGTGTATGTGTGTGTTTGTGTTTGTAACGTTAAAACCAAACAAGCTCAGATATACTGTTGCACAAAGAGTCAGTCATGATAACGTATCACATTAGATGAATCATGAAAACTTCTACTGGATACTTACTGCTGTATCATCCCTATTTGTAACAATCAACCCTATTTGTAACACTAACCCGATTTGTAACAAACCTTAGCCATATTTGTAACACTAACCCAATTTGTAACAAAACCTAACCCTATTTGTAACAATTAACCTAATTTTCCTAAAAAATTGACCAAATTTCATCAAAATGTAAACAAATATGGCCAAGGTTTATCACAAATTAGGTTATTGTTACAACTAGGGTTAATTTTTGTTACAAATCGTGTTAGTGTTACAAACAGGGTAAAGTTTTGTTACAAATTGGGCTAGTGTTACAAATAGGGTTAAGGTTTGATGCAAATTGGGTAAGTGTTACAAGTAGGGGTGATTGTTACAAATAGTGGTGATACAACTGCAAATAAAACTACTTGGTCTTGGTAAGTGTTGTTATATAGCATGGTTATATTTGCAGTACGTCTGGAAAAGACACCTGCGATGAGCCCATCCATCTCTGCAGCCTCCATTGTACTGCTTGTTCTGGCAGAAATTTTCGCTCGTAAAATATAAACTAAGAGGGAGCTATGTTAGATACTATTTTAGTAGATGTATTTTTAAGTTAACGGAAATATCCCTAATCTCATGCTCACTGCCACAAGTATTCTCCAGCTGATCTCAGCAATAACACATTGTAAGTGCCTTGACAAGTGCAAATTGGCTTTCAATTTCTAAATTGTGTTTTCACCTTTCTCCTAACTTACTAGATTTAGCTAAATGAAATGATAAAGTTGAATAGATTGCAAATGAGCATGGAGACGATTGAATACCAGTCTTCACAAAGATGACCGAAGTTAGTTGTTGGAAGTGCACAACACCAAATAGTAAAATTGCAATAGATTCTGACAGAAATTCTGGTTCAGCATTGTTATAAGAAACGAACTGATTGCAAATTTCGCACCTCTAAAGATTATTGCAAAAAAGCATAGTTGTTTCTAATGTTTCGAAAAATTTTGTCCTGTAAAAATGAAATTACCAAATATTGTCACACTGGCCGCATCGTATTTTGACTTTAATTTAAAAGCTATATATCATCCGAATGAAAAAAACCCTCTAGCATCAACTGACTTTTTCATATCGTTTTAACAGAGTACCACGTGTCACGGTGTCACGTCCACTTCCTACAAGGGAAATACAACCACACTCTTCGAATTTTTGAAATCGTTCTACTGTTTGGAAATAACTGTATGCCAAACATCACATCATCTTCTCAGAAAACCCGTAAGGAAATATACTTACTTATCTTTCAGTTATGAACTTGAAGATGCCGAATTCAAGGATATCTTGAAGTTCACCAAAGATGGCAACGAAAGCTTTGGAAATGGTTTATTGGCTGACTTAGAGCCAATATTCAAGTATATACCAACCAATGGCCTTCGTACATACAAGAAACTCTTAAAGGAGTGGTTTTCTCTTATCCAGTCCAAAGTCGATGAGCACAAGATAAAAATGCGAGAAGGTATGGTAATGACTTCCTCTAACCGACTGGCTGTTGAAAGATGTGTTTTGTTCTCAGAGTCTAGAAAAGTGTAGCGTGGTCAACAAAATTCCATTTCTGACATATACTGTAGGAAGGGTAGATCACTATGATTTTTACACATCACCATCATCATCATCATCATCGTCATCATCATCATCATCATTATCACCACCACTATCACTACCAATGTAACCTCCGTTAAGGTAGAACGCGTCTCGGGGACAGAAATTACCTACCAGTCATAGGCCCGGGGGTCACTTTAAAGCTCTTGACGAAAGAAAAGTTTCACCGTCTTAGTTTTTCGAAAATCGAAAATTGTATTTGTCCCTATAGAGTTAACACAGGGATGGCTGCCATTTTGAATTTCAAACACATTGGGAAATCGAGAAATCTCAGGTAACTTGTCTCGCTAGTACCAAAGTTTGCACGATGACCCCTGATTTTTGTTCTTGCTTTGGTAAGAGAATTGTGGAACGTTTCATTGAGGGAAGTTTGAGCAAAAGTTTCAGTCTTTCATTTTGAGGCGCACATTACTCTCAAAATAATCTCCATAAATGTAACAACAATATTTGTAATAAGATGCGCATCCATTTAAAAGTAATGTCGTCCAGAAATTATTATAAAATCGGCCATAAATGTAATAAAAACACTTACGTTAATGTGATAGAACAGCACCAATAAATTAGATAACAACAACAATTATACGTGTAATAATGAGCAACCATAGTTTACATAAGTCTACATATTATTTCTATTGAAGAATTGGCATTTAAAATCTATTAAACATGTTATTATGAGGGTATTTATATTTGTGCCAGTTGATTATTAGTTCACAAATTAAACGCTTTGCATAACTTCAACCATATGTAGACGGTAGGATATGCTTTTATATTATTAAGCTTTTCAATTCCTTCTGACCTTGATTCGCAAACATACTTTATAGGAGATTTATAATAATCCTCTTTATAGCTTTCTTTCATTATCAAAAAATAGGGGCTGTTATGGCGTTTGAAAGCTGTTACTTATAAGAACAGTTAGTTCTTTTTCTTATTATGGCTTTTCGTGCAAGATACTAGACGGATTCGTATTAATTCATGCACGTTTTATTAATGATCATTGTGTTATGCCAATTATTCTTTATCAATGAGGAATATTTATATACCTCGTATTTTACATCGTATGTAGTATTGTTATGTGTTACTGCACTCAATTTCGTTTATACTGTATTCGGTATATCCGCAATCCGGTCTTTATTATCGGCACATAAATGAACAACACAAAGATGCGATCGCTCGTTCATTCTGGAATATAAAATACAGATCAGATTGGTCACTGAGAAGAGTCAAAATAAATAGACAAACATGTCGAAACATTTAAGAAATCACCCAATTCCATCACAGGCGGCTCTTCGGATGAAAAAGAAACGAACTTTGTTCAACAAAAAACCGACCATACAGTTTTCTTTAAGGCTATAACAGACAACTACTGGTATCAAAAAACAAGAAAGTCTTCTATCACATGAAACAAAGGTGAAACATACACGTTACTACAGTCATATGCCAAGGACAATGCACAGTGCTATTCAAAAGAGTATCGCTATGTGGCCTACCATAAGATCCATTTTACCGAATCACGAACAAAATAGACCAATCAGCGAACATGCCGTCATTGATTTCTTTCATACATCACCATTATAAGAACAGATATTGTTAATTCAAACAACTTTTAATGACCAAAACTTTTCTGCATTGAAAAATGGACGAGTCCTGCAGATGAGAAATGTACATCTCCGTCGCATGAGAATGTTCTTTGTCAATCGATGTCATAAGAAAAGCGTTACATTGGAAAAGTTATGCATATAATGTTTGATGAAAGTAGAAACTTATCAACATGATTTTACATTTTACCTTTAATAAATACATTTTAGATGTCAAATCGTCAATGGCGATGTAGCTTTATTGAAATTGCCGTATAGCAATATTAAATTTATTATCGTTTGTATTATACTACCATACCATATGTAATATGGCTGGGGAGTATATTTATTCTTGCATTTACGGTTTCTATGCTGTTACAATTATGGTTGGTGTTTTATTACCTGTATGGTTGATTTTCGTATATTACTTTTTATGGATGCATGTTATACGGTTGAGATTACATCTATTGCGATTATTACATTTATGAAAGTCACAAATGACCACCACTGATTTTGGATTAAGTACCAAATAAGCCTTGTTCTGTTTATCATCAGCGATTGAAGGTTCTGTTCACTGTTCTCTTTTCAGAGAACGTCTCTGACCTTGTCGATGACGTTCTGAAGATCCAAGCTGAAGCTAAGGCTGCAGGTGAAGATCAAGCTGATTTGTTGACAGATGTTAATGTACGACAAATAGTTTCAGATATCTTTGGAGGTAATTTACTTTTACCAATAAATGACTCCAGAAAAGGTTTCAAAATACTAGGGGAAAACGAAAGGTTTTTCCATCTGCTTATTACGGAAAATTAAGAAATTTGCATGCACTGTTACTTCACTTTTCAGCTGAGAAGTACAGTTTGTAATAAAAATCCTTGTTTTCAGTTTTTCATCACCGTTTTTCTGCCGTCAAAGATATCGCTAATGATGATGTTTGGCGTATGCCGGGTACTTCTTGATTTATCAAGGAAACTGTTGTAAAGTGCAGTCACATACAGCTTTCTCTTGATGATATGAGAGCCCGGATAAGCCACTGGATCTACTGATTGCACGGATAGACTTATGAATGAAACACCCTTATCAATCTTAGAGCCGCACACTTTTGTTTGTTTGAGTGTGCTTCTAACAAGTGCATGCATACATACATACATAATACATACATACATACATACATACATACATACATACATACATACATACATACATACATACATAATACATACATACATACATACATACATACATACATACATACATACATACATACATACATACATACATACATACATAGTATACATACATACATACATACATACATACATACATACATACATACATACATACATACATACATACATACATACATACATACATAGTATACATACATACATACATACATACATACATACATACATACATACATACATACATACATACATACATACATACATACATACATACATACATACATACATACATACATACACATTGCATTTTACAACTTCAGCTATAATCCTTATGTCAACAACAAAGTCGACCAACTGTTCATTTTTTAAAAAAACATATTCTGAAAACGAGGTCACCACTGAAGTTCGTTTTAACACAACTTCTCCTGGTGTATGTAGGTGCCATAAATTTCAACAAAAACACTGAACGTCCCACCGCGGCATTTTGTCAACAGTATTGTCACATAAATTTAGGCCAAGGTTTCATCGGATCAAATGGCCGTTGGATAGCGTTAAGTTCATATGACTAGCATGGAAGGATTATAATTATGTCACTTGTATTCGCACAGGCGGAATTGACACTACCATTAATACCATGAACTGGTGCATAGCCTACTTGGTAAACTACCCGGATGTGCAGACAAAGGTACAAGAGGAAATAGATGACGTCATCGGACAAAGACTACCGATGATATCTGACAAGGGTAAATTACCGTACTGTGAAGCAGTCATTCACGAAGCCATGAGAATAAGAACAGTCGCACCTCTCAGCGCTCCCCATGAAACTATCGAGGATACCTCTGTCGGTAGGTTCTTCTTATGAAGGCTCTCATAACGGGACAAGTGCGTTCAAGTGTCCTTACTCAGGTGTGCGTAGCTTCCCTGTGTAAGAGAAGTCTGTTTTTTATTGGCAAAAGTATTTTGAATTTTATAGGACAACTGGAAAAACTATTTTGAATTTCCATAATACAATGTCGTGCTTTTGTTACAAAACTCTGCACAATTTTATCCAACCTCAAGGTACATTCAATTTCCTCAGATATTCATTGCAATCTACAAATTCAAAGATATTCTCATTGACTGTGCCTCAACGTCCGACTGTGGCAGAATAGGCAAGAAATTGAACAAATTTTTGTTCATTTTAAATTTCTCGCAATTTTCAAAATCTTGCCATGTTATTTGAAAAACAGAGAACATTTTGTCAAAGTGCAGTGGATCCCTCTCCCGCCCTGTCGGTCGGTTGCATCATATTGTATTTGTAAAGATTCAAATGTGTACATGCATCATTTACGCTGTTTTTCATGTAGTTGTATGGAGGCGGTCTTATTTGGGTGCGGCACCCATTTATTATTTGTCTTACTGAAACCTCTCCATGCAGTCCTACTCATTGGATAATTACAATTCAATAAACGTCTCGGAGGAAGAACATTTCGAAGGTTTAATTTTTATCTTAATATAAAATCATGAAAATAATGCCAAAAGTTGCAGCTTATGTGCCTTTAAAGGGTGGATTGAATACTGTTATGAATGTGTCTCCGCCAACTCTTACCAAAACACCGGTTGATGAACTAAAAGAAATTAAATGCTCCTCATAACTGACACATCACTGTCCTCGGCTTCTGAAACATACAAAATACATAAGGGGTAAGGAGTGTTCTCATCCAGGCCGGAAGCTATGTTTTGGACGACATTCTTACCTCAAATGCTGCCAATAAACTCAACTGAGACAGCACGATTCTGTTGGAAAACATATTAAAAACTGCGCCTTCAGTCGTGGGTAGTGTTGGAGTTAGTAGAGACCCTTACACGACCGAATTCGGTCTGATTATAAGTCTCCCACATTATTTGCTTGTGGGGTAAAGTTCAATAACGCGTCGACCGATTTACAACAAATTTGAATGCGCAGAAAAGATGATCACTAACCTCAAGTACTCTAGTTCAGCAGCTAATATCAGGTCACCGAGCAGGCAAAAGTTTCCTAAACCATGATTTATCACCTTTGCCATATCCCACGTGACAAAGCAACCTAAGCCAATAACGATATCAAATGATACGATGATAGATGAGGAGTAATAATTAATGACAATCATTTGATCATTTGCGTAACGATACTTTCTCTCCAGGCCTTTAAAGAGTCCCTCCCTCAGTGTTCATAACTAATATTTCAATACTTGTAGTCATTACCTGTCAAATGTGAATAACGGTTTGCAATGAAACACTTTTTTCATTTTTTTTGGAATCGTAACTCAAACTGTATAACACGATTTGAACTAATTTGGGATAATTGGATTTTCATATTTTGCAAATTTCTCAACAGTGTTAGGTGCCATATAGCTCACAATATGCAAATTACTCATAAAACAAGTGTGTAATATAAAAGGAAAAGCAGATGAGATAACATTTGTAGATTAAATCGACATTACTTCACCATCCAATTATCCCAAATTCATTCCAATCGTGTTTTATTTGCAAAAACATTGAACCAGACGTAAATTAACATTGCTTATGGAAATGAGATAGTGCGGAAGTGATCCACAGTTGAAGTCACGATGGCATAAGATATCTAGACTGTTTTACATTCCCTGACATTCAGGAATAATTCTTACTTAGGTGGCTACAACGTTCCCAAAGGAACCCAAATATGGACAAACCTGTGGAAGATTCACATGGATGAAAATTACTGGAAGGAGCCTCAGGAATTCCGTCCGGGTAGGTTTAGTTAAGGACGTAATTTTTGTACTAACTAGGTCACTGTGCAGCGAGAAGGGAGAGTGAGACGATAGCTTCTTTAATCCCAGCAAACGCCCTCCCATTTTGGAAAGAATTTTCTTGTTATAAAGTTCCCAATAACCCTAAATGAAAAGTATGTTGCGTAATGTCATCTTGTTGGTACACTCTGGATGTGCTGAAATGACCTCAGTGGTAGGGCACAGTGATGTGATAGGTCAGTTTCACCGTAAGCTGACACAAGTATGTTAATGCATGCCGAATTTAGTGACGATAAAAGCTTCTGAATCAACGGATCACCTTCTAATGACAGCTAGCAACATGACAGTTTGTCGAACTCCAGAAAGCGAAACGGACGCTCGAATTTATTACTCTTGTAGCTCATTAAAAATAACTTTATCCTATGGTAATTGCATTGAACTTCTTTTCATTCCTTGAAAATATTTTTAGGCTCAAACAACATGATCTAGTGAGTGCGTACGAAATCTGTTTCCATAGTTGGTGTAAACAAACAACACCGTACCAAGAGATTTCCTGTCATTTGTAACATTCTGGTCTAGGTTGTATGATAAATCGGGGTGAAACAATCAATAGAAATATATTAACGAATCAAAAATGCTATTGCATGATGAAGAGGTTTTACATGCAAAGAATGGTTTACTTTTCATACAGCCTAACTAGTCATTTTATTTTAATTGTAGAACGATTTTTGGATGAAGATGGCCAGGCTTTGCCGAAGCAAGACAGTTTCCTTCCTTTCTCTGCCGGACGTCGTGTATGCGTTGGAGAGGTTTTGGCAAAGAATGAAATGCTACTGATATTCGTCTGCCTATTTCAGCAGTTTACTTTCTTACCGCCACCAGGCAAGGAGAAACCTAGCTTGAAACCAACTTTTGAAACTCTTGTTACCAGATGTATTCCGTACGAAGTAGTAGCAAGGGAACGCATTTCTGGAGAATCTTGCACTTAACTAGCCCGGTTTCATCATTCTTGAGAATACGCCTTAATGTACTGGTGAAATTCGATGAAATATTCCACCCCAATGTAGGCGGTAAAAGTGTGAATACATATATGTTGGATCAGAAGATATCACACACACACAAGCTTCTCCGTATTATTCCAATAAGAAACAGCTATCTTTCAAGGATGGATACGTACCTACCAGTATACTACTTTTACTCATTTGTCATTACCAAATAGGTCAAATTCGACCGCGTTTCATATTTGTTTACCTTTATGTTCTGTATCTTACCCAAACGATGGCGTAAATCTTTGACATCTTATTACTGTAAAACTTATTGATGAAAGTATATAATGCAAATCTTGAAAAAGCTTGGCAGATATTTTGATGGTATAAGTCAAACACTATCTTCAGATGAAAAACACTACGAAACATTTATCCTAAGGGCAAAGATACAAGTAATTGGGAAGCTATTTCCGACTTGACGAACTAAATACCCTTAAATATGGTTTGAGGAAGGATAGGAAACGAAAGTATGTAATGTTACGAATACGTCAAATAGCAAAATTACAGAGAAGTTTCGAATGCTTAGGTAGCGCGTGTGTAATAAAGAGTACAACAGATATTTTATGTTCATAAAGTCCCTGTAGCTGTAACTCTTGAAATTTGTTGACCTGAAAAAGGCTTTCTACTTTCCCTAGTTTTCTTTATATTCTCATATTTAAGGGATATAGTCTTTTACTACTGAAAAATTGGACAAGTAATTTTAAATTTTAAGCGTTATTTTGATTTCCCACCATTTAGAAAATAATGGTAATAATACAAAGAAAACAAAGCATATGATGTCCCAGTGTAAAACATTCAGCACTATGAATTTTATTGGACTACTCTGATGTTTCTTGAAGATCCCAAATCATATATGCACGACGTACAATGTTTATGCTTTATTTGCTTGAGGGCGCCATTTTATGTTTTGGCAAACGTTCATTATTTATCTTGCTCATGCAGTCCCAGTGGACAGTTTATTATACTTGTATAAACACCCCTCAATGAGTACATTCCCACGAACTTGTTTTAATTTGGAAGTATGATGACATATTGTACTGTGCAATATCTTCTACAGTTTTTGTGAAATATGACCAAAACTTACCCCATACCCCAAAGTTTCACATCGCAAATTACAGTAAATCTCAAATTCTACCAATTTTTTAGCTAGGCATAATAAATATATTTATATATAGTACAATATAATTTATATATAGTACAATATGTCATCTTAAGAAGAATAAATTTCCTTTCTAATGATACCAAACAAGTGAGGCTATGTTAAAAAATAAGCTCAGCAGATGACTTACAAGAAGACAGATTTGACGAAAATGCAATTGGGTTGCAAAATCGTGATTTTGTGGTACCCTTCAAAGCATGACAATAACAGCTATTGCACCCCTATATTCTTTCCGTTAAAATTCCATGTCGTATTCTAGGGATCCCAAGGCTTCTGAAAAATACAGGTTTGTTATCCTGTGGGGGTGCACGTAGACCCCCCTCTAGCCCACGGACTATGAAAGATGATGTTTCAAGTTCGACATGGACGGTAGGGATGCAATTTCTTTCATTTCCCTAGGAAGTACATCAGGTGCAGTGTACAACACGCAGACAGCCCAGGTGAAGAACGAGTGACATCAATTGTTCTACTTCCATAACTGTCAGACTTAGAGCAAATGATGCTCGAGTGCGAAAGAAGTCTTAGACAACTTAATTGGTCATAGAAAAATGACCACATGTTGCTTCACACGATCTTCCATATGTATGGGTCTTGTTATGCATTCAACAAATATGTACAATATAAATGTTCCCTCGTCACGGTAGCAAGTATGCAAGGAGAGCTGGGATTGTACCAGAGTGATAGACCTCAGCGCGTTTGTCAACTTCATCACAGACAAACATAGGTATTGTTTAAGGCGTGAAGCGGTTACATAACCCATCCATGTTCGCCTCGCCTCAGGTTGCTCTCGCCTCTCTTTTCCGAAGAGTGCCGACCATGCATCCTTCGGTAATTTTTGGACTTTTGCCAATTGTTAAGCGAAAGTATGTTCGGCAAAGTTTGTGTTGTTGTTGTCGTGTGGTGCTGAGCGGAATTGACGTGCTGGCGAAAAGGGGAGTGTTTTGAGCTTCAGGAAAGTGAGTTTTACCGTTTTAAAAATTCCTCTCATATTGTTATGAATATATAATGAGTGTGTTTGAACCAAATTTGAAAGTCTTTTATCGATACTGTCTGGTTTTACTCAATGGTTTACGGTCAGTCATACCGTCTTTTACACGTGCGTCAAGGAAGGACATGTTTATGAAACTGCTGGCGTGTTATGTTTTGATTGGCGTGAAGCAGTGTTTCTGGCCTGAGAGCTCACAAAGTAACTATGGTTGCTACGCGACTGGCAGTACGATGCCATCTCGTCGTATTTTCCGCATAATCTCGTGCAATTATAAACCACAAACAAAGTCTCCAAAAAGTTTAACACCTTTGAAGCTCATTTTAATATGAAAAGCCAATAGTCTACCGAGACGACCATGGAACAAAAGGCATGCCGCGTTTCTAGTCTGTCCATATTTTTCTGTGACTTCATATATCAATTTTGCTATCGGAGTAGTTGTACTGGAATTCTATGCTATCACGGTGGAGTAAATGAACAATTGAATCATGTTAACCCTTTGAATGCTGTAATTGTTCCCATCAAAATTTTAGTGCAGCATGTTTTCCAATTTTTATGATTTTTTCTGTAATATTTTGATAATTTTGGATCAAATGGACATCACATTTCATTGGCTAAAGTTTGTTATCAAAATTTGACGAAAAAAAAGATCAACTAGAATATATTTTCTAAAGGAGACAAAAATCGACTTTGGCGCTAAAGGCATTAATCCTTTCATTTCTATCAGAAATACTTCCTGAAGTACAAACCCATGATTTATGATATTCGTAATGTTTAGACACGTACCAATCTAGATGCCGTGATAACTAATCTCGCGCTCCGATCCTTCTTAGCGAAGACAACGCTCAAACTCAAATATGAAATCGGAAAATGGCGCATTGGAAATTAGGTTGCAGTCGCCAATTCCCAGTTTCGAAAGTTGAACACTACAGAGTTGCCTAATATAAATGAAAATGGCACGTTTCCTAAGATAACTAGCATTAATGATGACTTTTGTAAATGAAACACAGACTGACCGCAAAGTACAATCCTCACAAGGGTTTTTACCAATGTCTCGTAATTTTACCAGCGTTGAAAACTTGCATTTCGAAAAGGACTAAATAGCACTCTATCAACATGAAACAACGTTTAAAAATTGGTTTTTAGCCTAATTTCTATTTTCTATTAAATGAATAAATTGACACGGATTCATGGAGCTAGAAACATACCATTTCTAGCTCCATGGCAAAACTAAACGGACATTTCAAACTCTTGACCTTGCTCGACATGATCTTGAAATGCATAGTTCACTTTTTCCATATAATAAAGTATATTTTCGTTCTTTCGGTTAATCTATTCGACTGTTTTCAAAGGGTAATTATCAAATCGTTCATCGCCCAAAAAATTTCGAGGCCCCTTCGGTCCTTTTTTGTGTCACTATAACTCACGTTACTTTGTTGCCCCTATCAGTTATTGAATTGCAATTACGAGGGGATCCCGGCGACGAAAATGCGAATCTGTATTCAAAATACACCTGAATAAGCGTTCAAGATTCACGTCAGCATCTGACGAGTGTATCTGACATTCACTTTCAGATGAAATTCACTGTCATACAGAAGTTTCTTTATCGAGTACGCACGGCAGACAGTTATATCTTACCAAAATTTTGCAAATCATGATGTCTTAGTCGATTATGGAGAGCCCATTCGACATAAGGGACTGAGGAGGAACTTGGAAGATCTTGGTCGGGAATTCTAAGACATTGATTTGAATAAAACATGAAGCAACAAATGGCGGGAAAAATAAATCAAAAAATAGAGGTGTGCAAAAATAATCAAGTGGAAATGCTCCCTCATCAGTTTTCTAAGCCCCTCAAAAAGGAGGCCCCTCGCTGGACATTATACGGTCCACCACTAAGTAAAGTGTTCGATGAATAATTGAGAGCTTTAGACAACCTTGAATCTAGACAATGGTCACGACGCTCATACTCTGCAATATAGATAGATAGATAGATAGATAGATAGATAGATAGATAGATAGATAAGTTTATTTCAGTACTGATGGCCTCCGGCCAAAATGTACAAATCAAAAGGCAAAAATTACAAACTGGTCGCTAGAAATGTACAGATGATAGCAAGGCAACGAATAAAAATATTATCTTAATTATCAATAGTGTCATCTCTGAATTTTGTTGCATAGAAAATAAACCTACTGAGTTTCCTTATTGTATTTGTATTATGAGATGATAAAAGTATCTTAAACTTATGTACAAGAGGTGGATTAAAGTAATATCGTGAAATGTATTTCTGTCTCAGATTGTTATACATTGGACAGACAAGTAAAAAGTGAAACTCGTCTTCAATGTGGTCTCCTTCACATAATTCACATATCCTTAATGCCCTTGGAATATTGTTCTTGCGCCCGGATTCAATTTTCAAATTATGGGCAGAAGTTCTAAATTTACATAGTGCAATTTTGAAGATAGCTTTGTCAATACAAATTAAATATGGTTCTAAAGTAAGGTCTCTTTTAAAGGTGGCATATGTATCTAATTTTCTTGATGCATTCATTTTGTCTGACCAAAGCTGTATATCTATATCTATACAACGCTGTTTAAATGTTTTCAAAAAAACAGTCTCGTTCCCAACTCCTTGCTGCTCCCAAACTTCTCCAAAGCCATAGCTCTTGAGCAAATGCTTAACATCATTTGCCCAAAAGTTATATTTTCTACACCAATATTCTTGAGTTGAAAATCGTAACCTTTGTAAATGAGTCTATTTTTATCCACATTTACTCTGCAATATAACAATTAATGATGTCGTTAAATCCGGGGCAGGCTGCATATTGTGTAATCAATTCGGGTTAAAAAATCAGTGCCATTCAAAGTTAATAAATAAAGTACATGTCCAAATAGAAAATTACTATAACCACTGTTCAGTCACGTTCGCACCATGTGTCCGGACTGGTTGTGAGCATGCTATACCGTTCAAGGTTGACTTTAAACCTCAGACAATAGTCTAGACGGTCATTTCATGTAATGTGTCAGGTAACGAGGCCGTTTATCTCTTTGGACGTTGAAATGTCACTTTAAGAATTATAATGCTGTGTGAGTGACAACAGGGAACAAAGACTCGAAGGTTTTACAGTGTAGGTTTACGTAATACCTGTGGTATTTTACTATTCAAGAAAAGTTTACGTGTTGGCGATCCGTTCACAAGTACATTCGAACTACTAAAACTGTCAACTTTTTCTCATTAAAGAAAACTATGGTCGAACATAATGTATTTTTCATCTTTGATGTGTTGTCCCTGAGACTGCCTATGATAAACGGGTTTCCTTTCATGTGTCGCGTCTGATTCAATAGTGGTCTCTGAAGCAAGGTCGTTATATATATATATATATATATATATATATATATATATATATATATATATATATATATATATATATATATATATATATATATATATATATATATATATATATATATATATATATATCACACGGTCACAATTAGCCCACTGGATGTGCTTCCCATCCTAGTCGCAACGTACCAAAGTAGACATTGGGTCTTACAATAAATTGTGCAGAACCGACAAGTCTTTGTTTCAAGTGGTTGAAGTCAATAGATAAAAATCGAAAACGATCAATAACGATTTGCAGATTGTGAAGGTGTCACCTGGTATCAGCGAGGAAGGTCATGTTTTTGAATGTCTAATACTTCGTGGGTTAGCGCTCAGCGTGTAGAGCTCTCGAGTTAAATTCTGTAAGCTCGAATTCTGGTATAGGTATGCATTGTTTAAGGCCCAGTAGGTGATCTTATTGTCGGCTGTGGAGGTTTGGCTAGGTTGTTATAAAAAAACAAATTGTATAGAAGGAAGTGAACAGACACTGAGAAGATAGGAAATTTCGCCACCATTGAAAAAAGAGACAAAACTTTTTACACCACTCAGACCTGAAATATACTTATATAAACTGCAAAATATAGTAGAGTCAGACCGACTGGTAGGTCTAGACCACCAGGCGGTTCTGACAGAACTGACTGCAGTATTTGGGGAGTGTAGTTTCAGTTATATCATGGAGGGGCCAATTCGAACTGCATTCTGACTTAGTCCTCGAATTCACCAGCGTAGACACATAGTAAATACTTCACACGCATATCTGGAAAGAGTTACTGCGCGATACTCTTGCTTTCTGTGAATGTTCAATTTACACTTCCTCGATTGAAACATACACCCTTCAATTTGACAGACCTTTTCGACAACATTTTATTCAAGTAAAATGAACGATGCTTCAGATCAAAAGCGAATTTAATTGTGCAATCTATCTACAAATTGGCATAGCATGTGTTGTATAGGTCTTGCAATGATACATTGATGTAAATTGCTGATCTGATTTGAGTTGAGTTTTGGTCGGATAGATGCCGGCCGAAAACCCCGATTTTCAGTGTCCTTTCGGCTAACTCTGCAAATAAAATTATTTTGGGAATTTGTTGTAGAATCTTAGTCTGCAGAACTTAAATGAAGACAATCACATATGGAATTTTAAACAAGATAAAGATTACACTTCCATTAAATGTTTGCCCAAACATTAAATCGCAGCCCTTGCGGAAAAGGAAAAACCGCGGATTCTGTGCAAATCTGCTCTGAAATCTGCACATAAACTGCACAGTAGTCCAATGTAATGCATAGGGGTGAATGTTTTCAACTGTGACATTGTATGTTCTGTTTCCTTAAGTTACCAATTTTTGAAAATGGCGGCAAATCAAAATGACCGTTAAAATTTAAATTTGCGTGTCAGATGTTTCACAAAGAAATTGTTTCCTAATGCAGTAAAAGCCCATATCCCTTCAGAAAGAAAACCTGGAGAGAATAGGAAGATATTTTGAGGTCAACAAATATCAAGAGTTACAGCTAGTGGGGCTTTAATAAAGCCTTCACAGGCCAAGGTTCATATTTACCGTGCAGATTTAGTTCCCTCTCCATAGGATCACTTTCCCCTTTAATACAATCAAGCAAACTGAAATTATACATTTTGCTAAACATGTTTACATATTATACTCTTATACATTTTTCTCCTTCAATTCAATCATGGCTATTTGATCATCCGGTGTTTTCGCATGAGCTTTGCTTCCCGATTTGACAACCGCATCTTCCGAACCCTTCAATGGTTTTTCCTCCTCCGAATATTTGTTTTCGCCAAGACGACGGTGTCTGTGTGTCTGTCTAGGCCTATAAATGGAAACAACACACATGTCAGCATATTCTACATGATCATCCTTCCAAAGTTATGTGTTTTGCCCAAGAAACCTTAAGGAATATTATTTCAGTCTGAATTGATCTTGAAGGAAGAGAAATAGTATATTTACCCTCTTCTAGTGACCTTTTTTAGTTTGATTTAAATTTATGTTGTGTGAACAAACTTTTCGGAAAATTAAGTGTAGTTTTACAACACAAAATTGAGCTTGGAAGCTTTAATTTGTGAATTGATTAATTTAAACTAGCCTTGTTATAATGTTAATCATCTAAATGAACTCTCCAGCATGTTGTCGCGCACATGAATGACGCGTTCAAGTTTGCACAGTGTTTGTCAGATAGCGCCAGTGCAGTGATAACGCAATGCAAAGTGGACTTTGCGTTTTGCAAACATTCCGTTCAAGACATGTCGAGTCACACAGTAGCAATCATGACTGGAGAAATATGCTACAATATGTTAAGACCAAGTTAGGAAGCTTTACACCTGTGACGACTGATCAAGTCAGTCAATCATTACATTCGCTGAGAAAGCTCCATCAAAACAGTGCATAAAAAGGGGTCTAATTCCATTCCCACAATGTATACGCACGGTCCGGGACCGTGGTATACGGAAGGATAATATGGTGTCGATGTTCTCAGTGGTTCGATCAATCACTTCTATGACCAGCTTGCACTTTGTACGAAAGTGTATTTTCTGGATTCCTGGGAAAAGTAACAGATGGGACGGATTTATCAAATTACAGGCCAGTCTGTAACCTAAGCTTCCTTTCAAAATTGGTTGAACGTATTGTGGTCGATCAACCGAGCATTCATTTGCAGATCGATGCTCCTTTTTCTCGTCATGAAACCGCATACAGACAGTTTCACAGCACCGTATCGAGACTGCTTTTTAAAATTATTCGGACCATGTATCGGACAATAACAAGTGGCGCTGTTGGTTTTGACCACAGCGCTGCTTTTGACACCATTGATCATCTACGGTACATTACTGGAGGCAATGGACCATAGATGCAGGATCGAAAAACATTATTGAACTGCATAATTAATTAGTCTCTTATTCAGCCAATAGATCACTAAAAGTGCCAATTTTTGGTGGCTTTCTGAAACCATTAGTCTTAAGGTTGGTGTCCCACTAAGACAATGCAATAGGCCCTGGCTTTTCACAGCGTTTGCAAGTTCGCTCTTCAATACAATCGATAGACATATATAATCACTGCTTTCTGTTGTGCTGATGATACACAGTTACTGAAAATATTTACATCTAGAACGGAGATCAAAAGAATGACATGGAATGTATTAAGAATTGCGTTTCTGACATTCATGATTCGATGTTGAAGTAGAGATCGAAGTTAATTAGGGAGCCTTCAGTTACTATGAGGGGTGGGCTGGAGAAATGGGGGAGGAGACGCATTTTACAAACTTATCCACGTCACCACAGGGTAACACAGATTTGATCATAGTAAACGTGGGTCCATGTACAATTTTAGAACAACCAGCGGTCAGAATTTAGCTGTACCACGTTCTTTTAACATGATCAATGATAGGATATTCACCGTTTGCGAACCTAAGCTTTGGAATTCTCTTCTCGAACTGTAAAACTGAAATGTTTTAATAACTGAAAGCAATTTAAGCGCATGCTAAAGGCAGATCTTTTAAAAAAAAATACATCAATCAATCTGTAAGGATTTTAAATAGTTCTGACATTTTAACTGTGAGGGGTTTTAGGCTTTTAAATATCTTTTTGGTGATAGAAATTGTTTTAAATGTTAAATATCATTTAGACAACAGTGATAAAAAACTTAAGAGAGCGCAGAAAGTGATGACGTATACGTTCAGTCCGTTCACGTGCGCACATGTTAATCTCGCGAAGCTCTAATGCATATCATTGTGAGAACGTGGCGTCACAGTGTGTCTTACCTGACAAACATTCCAAGCAGTAAAGGGTCAATTTTCTTGTATCTCTCACTGGGTTTAATGCAACGGATCAACTCACTGCATAGTACACCGACGATGACGGTGACGAGGAAGGTGAAAGTGCTGTACCACATGAAGGAAAGCTAGGAGACAAATGGGAAACAATCTTGATAAGTCGAAATGTCAAAAAATCTTTTTGCAGTTTACATGGGAACGAGTGGTTTCGAATTTGTCCTTGTTTTCAGACGTTTTGTCCAAAATTCTTCTGTGGTGAACCGGTTTCTATGCCTTGTCGATCAGCATTGTGTCCCATTACCGAAAGGCTAAACTGCAATGTTCTATGTATTACCTTGTAAAATGATAGGACTTCATCCAAGACATCTGCATAAACTACTGCTCCGACATTGACCCAGACACCGAGACCTAAGCCGACCCATATCCCTATGAATGTACCCCTGCAAAGCCAAAATTATGATATCATGCATTATCTTCAAGACTTCCTCTGCTATACTGCTTTAATATTGTGGTCTGTGTACATCCATGCACGTATACATGGATTACCATTCACTTTCAAAGTCAAGACTAAATATCGGGGTCAACGTGCAACTTTGGTACTAGTGAAACAAATGCCCAATATTTAAACTGATACTTGGAATTCAAAAGGGCCGATGATCCCTGTATTATTTCCTGGGGAAAATAAATTTTCTGATTTTTTTACAAAACTAAGCCGATGACGACTTTATTTATTCTTTAAGCCTCAAAATGAGCGCCCAAAATGGTTAGACAAAATATTTTAAAAGTTTCGCAGTCCGAATATCTGTCATCGAGGATCATTCTACTTAACACAAACATAAAAAAATTGTAATCGTTTGAAATATCGCATGGGTGTAGAGATGTACGCAGTCAATTGTCAATGGCTTGTGTCCGAAGTATCCACATAATTTATTCCTCCAAGTGAACGTTCATTCGTCAAGGTCATTCCACTCAACATTATCATGTGGTTTGTATTTGCCCAAAATAAGACCAGAAATCATCGCTAGGAAGAGTTTGTCTTCCTCTGTTACACCCATTTGGAATGACTATTGGTCATCCCTCAGTAGCCCCGACCAAAGTTCATTCAAGAGGCGCTTTTATAGTGGCCTTCTTGGTCATTTTAATCTGTTTCTGTTGAGATTTGCTTGTTTGTCAGAGCCGTTTTGTCTGTTCTGTACGTCTTTGGTGGTGTTTTATTTGCACTACTCTTTTAGTTTATGTTTTGTTGATTGTTTATGTTTATGACTTGTACTTTTGAGCTTTTTTTGTAATTTTCGATGTGTACTTTGTTTTAACAACTTCGATTTATTGTCAACCCTGTGATAGATCAGCCTACTCAGTGGCCGACCAAGTTATCGACTGAAATTAAAAATTATTGTTATTATTATTATTATTATTATTATTATTATTATTATATGACTTACCACGAGTTTGCCCGCCTGTAGTACATCCCCAGACCAAATCCGCCGAGTAGCGGTCCCCCGGAAGTACCGAATATTGTGTTAGCCAGGGATACCAGAGAACCAAAAGAGGAAGCTATATAAGCAAGGCCAATGGAAATGATTCCGTACACGACGGCTGAAAATTGGAAAATAACCGGAGTGGCTGGTGAACGTATTGATAATATCCATCGAAATCACACGAAAGAGATATATTCGTCTTTAATATTCAGATGGATATAAAAAAATATTTCATAATATTCTTTGCTTGTATGCCATTTTCGTGAGGATTTAACGAGAAAAGTGTGTCTTACGGAAATAACGATTTCTCTTTGGTGATATTGTAAATGTAGTCATTTGTGGACATTTAATTTTGTGTCTGTTCTTAATCTGTGATTTTTGAAAACTTTTTTATTCTTTTGCAGATTTTAATACGGGACTGTCATGTTCGTTTCTTCCTGGGCACTATATTTATCAAGTCAATCTCGTATTGAATATCAAGCCCGACTGTTCGAGATTTGACAACACGCATCGACGCAGGTTGCCATTATTAAAGTCGTTTCATCGGCATTTCTCTTGTCTGAAATCTTGTAAGGACGCACTCACTAAGAATTTTCGTAAGTACTGTATCAACGATGTCATTTTCATACATCTCTGTCTGGGTTCTTTTCGCCCTCCATCGTCGCCATGGTTTCACAACATCTTCCAGGGTCACGGCTATCATCGCATTTAATCCTGATGACATCGAACTGCCGAGTTACAAAGGAAATTAGGAATGTTATGTTTGAACGAATGGCCTCTGCAGTAACGCTAAGGATTTTCGTTGCATTAATACAAAAAAAAGTGATTCTGGGAAAACGTAACTATTATTTTGTCCACATTACCTGAGAGTACCTGCAAAAAGCGAAGAGACGAAGAGACCCTGTATACCGGGTATCGATCCGAACAGCGAACTGATGAAATAGACCAGTATCTACGATTAAAAGAAGTGAGAATTTGCTACATTCACATACTAGTATCAACGCTGGCCGCATTCGAGACGGCATCGTTGAATTGGTAATAACACTGGCTGATGATTCTTGAATTCCTTTCACTTGTGACGTAGAAATTGAAGTACATTTGAATATAATATTTGGTCTTTGAATTTTTCACCAAGATGTCGATCGATACGCCAGCGAGCAGCCATTTTGAAAGTATCCAAAAAGTAATGAATGGCACTATGCTATATTTCAAGACTAATTGGCACTATTTCTTTCTTTAAAAAGGAACCCATCCAATGCTGATGCGGCAGTAATCCTCATTGTCTTAGATAAACGTATTATGATTCATCTCCATTGCTTGGATAATCACTCAGTTTTTATACTATCATTTGTAAAGCAGCATTTTATGAATCTACGCTGAAAGGAATTGGCAGTGATGCTGTCTTACTCGGCTTTCTACATCTTTCACATTTGGGATTTGTCTAAACGCAAAATATTAGCTACGTAAGGATGAACTTATTTATATTATTTGTACATGATGTATCAAAAATACGTATACTGAGTATACTACTTTATCTCACAGTATTTCCTTTTGGGTACCTGGTGCTTGCTACAACATGTGCAATAATAAAAAATACGGCAATTTTTGCCCATTAATCAATTTGACAATGGTTTGCGTTAAACCGTTGGCAATACGGGAACTATTATAACACTCATTTCTGAATTGAGGTGTTGCAGGCAACACCGAACATGATCCACACTGTCTAGAACGCATCATTTGCCAGCGTGGTTTATGCGGCTCTGTTGGTCTTGTGTTGACTACGTACGTCTGACCTCCTTCCAGACATTTTTTTCAACTTTTGCAGGGTTGATTACTTTGTAGGTGAGTTGACCGATATTACATCCAGACGATACTTACACCTGGCAGTATTGGCTGTATTTAGTTCCCGGCATCAATGCCATCGGGTTAACGCAAACCACTGTGTATTATTTTCCTATCGACTTGGTTTGGTGGTTAGCTTACTCTATCCTGACCAATAAACTCACCTGATCCGACGATGAGTAGTTCGGTGCGTACTTCGGATTAACGTCACTGACGCCAGGAAACTCTGCGATATGGATACAAACAAATTTTAAATCTGTCAGGCAAAACTGAAAATGTGTATTTCTTGCAAGACCCTCCCCTTATCAGAAACAGGACGGAAGTGATGGAAAATATTGGTCGAAAGAAAATAATAGAAATTTTCCCGAGCAATTTGCATGTGATTTTTTTTCTAAATTTGAAAATTAAATTTTCATCAAGGCACTTTTTTCATTACAGTTTCTCACCACTCCGTAACAACCTGGTTTTGTCTCATCACAATATATCCATCTCAGACCACAGTTTCACATTATACTCTCACCGCCACATTTTTATGGATAGTCACCTCACAGTTTCAGAATATATGACCAACCACACAAATTATTCCGAAGATAAGGTGTTTTTCGAAGTCACGTGATCTAACGCCGAATTGGACCAAATTGTTGCCCCGTTCAGATTTATTCTTGAAAGAACGAGGACACGCCTGAAAATAGCATAATGAATTAATAGGTATGTTTTAAGTGTTTCTTAAGGGCAGAAATTCGTCCCGTCTTTTGCTATGGGACACATACAACGGGTCTGTTGCTATGCAAAACATATCCTAACATCCCTTGTGTACATCCACAATTTTAAAATTGCAGCTGTACCAAATCTAGTGTCAGCGGCCGCGAAGCAGTTGCATATGAACAAAAGGATGCAACCAAAGTTTATTTCTCAAAAGTTTGCAGTGATTGGAAAGCTACAAACCTGGTGAACTGCGAACATGCATAAAATGCTAAATTTGCTCCACATTTGCTCGTGACATGCATCGCCAATTTCTGGTAAGAGGCAGTGTCAATGAACACTTGCTGTGTTGCAAGCGGCTGGCCGGCAGTCTAAGTGTGAAAGTGAGCGTACTTCTCCCCATGGGAGTTTGGTCACATCGAATCAGGAGATAATTGGGATAGACCCATCTGCCTAAATATATCCAATCTCCGTCTGATGTTTTCTGGACTTTTAATGCACTCTTCACATACACATGTTTTGGACAGCACGCATGCGTCAGATAAATTGCAGTGCGTAATAATGCTTTCTTGCGAGACATGATCGGCATTGCGTTTGATGTCAGCATTTTCACCAATGTTCAACGTAACGGCATTTTCCTTTCGAGTGTAGGGTCGGAGAGTTCGAACGAGGGTCGGACGAGTTACTGGACGCAAAATCTTTGATGCCTGAGATTTCACACATTGTCAATAGGAAAATGGCGATGAACAGTAAAATTCATCATCTATTTTAAAGTAAATTTAGTCCAATGTGTACTTCAGATGGGCGCCACCAAATCGCTGGAAGCTCTGCAATGTACGCACACATTTATCAACGAGATTTACGAGAGGAAACACAGCGGGAAATGGCAATTAATTGGTTTAAAATTCATGACCAATGAATGACCAATGACCAGTAATGACCAATAATAAAGAATGGCAGATATAATCAAATGGAAAGAACTTACCGGGAGAAAATGTCGCGTTGACTGCAGGTTGTAGGGGCATGAGGTAATCTGCGAAAAAAATGAAACAAAATGAATAAATGACATAGAAATAAATAAATACAAAAGCTAAATAGAATTTAGACTGTTTTGTGTCAAGTCAGAAATGCATAGTTGTCTAGCAAAATATGTACTTTAACTCATTGTTGACATCTTCACGTAGTTTCTCTGGCTTACAGAGTGTCATGACAGAGAGAAGAGCAAGTCGCACTAGTGTTATTGTATTGCTAGTTGCACGGCATAGTGCCTCGAGCACGGTACGTGTGTTATTCTTCCTTTCCTGGTAAAGTTTTTGCAACCTGTGGCAATATGCCACTAGTTTGAGCATTCTTCACCTTGCCGCTTGGACATTTGAACCTTCATCCTGTACTCTTAAGCTTGGGAGCCTTGATTTCGGTTAAGGTTGGCGGCTAAAGTTATGAGTTAGGGTCAAGGTTAAAGTACCAGGACCATATATCCTAAACCTCAACCCTACATGTAGCCTCAAACACTAACCCCTGACTTTAACCTTTAACCGTAGCCTCTAACCTTGACAGCACTGACAAAATCAAGAATTTGCCATGGACATGCGTCCAAGGGATAGTTTCAGTGGACAAAATTGTCCAGTGCACCTTCACCCTGCAGCGAACTTCGTTCCGGGGTGTCAACGTCTTAATCTTACCGTCGTAGTAGGCATACATCACCATGCCCGTAAAGCAAACTACTGGTAAAATTACAAAGAGGATGGGCAGATTAATCATTACGGACCTATAATAAACAAACAAACAAATAAATAAATAAATAAATAAAAAATAATATATGTGTGAGAGAGAGATTGTTCCCTCGGTATAATTACAATTTTCGCAATCACATTCCGGTTGTGCCGTAGGGAATCGCTGAACTGTCCGTCCCTAGGGGTAAGGGAGAGGGTATGGATGTCTTGGTCTTAGGACAGGTTTACTTTTGCTATGGTTTATTTTATTTTGATGCGTGTTACTATGATATGTTGGTATCCAGGTCTCATCTCAGCAATGATTTTATCAAATTGCAATTTTCTCCTTCAACTATATGTATGTATATATATATATATATATATATATATATATATATATATATATATATATATATATATATATATACATATATATATTATATATTATTTGCAGCAAAGATACTACTATCAAAGTACTTACATCTGTGCTTGTCTCAGACTTTTTGTGGACATGTATCTCTGCACGGCGGTTTGGCTGACGTACATTGGTAAAAGATTCATTCCAGAGCCGATTATCAAGCTTACCAATGTCGTTCGCTTCGTTAAATCGAACGGAACCCTGGGAACAACACAAAGAAAAGTTGAGAGAAAGGAATGATTTATTCCGCTTTCGTCGTTCCGTTTAATGCACGCGCTAGTTACTATTTTCAAATCTCGGCAAGCGAAGGTCACCGGATCAACTTTATTTTTGAACAACGACCCTTTATACATATTTTTTTTGTCTAGGGGTTTACTTGTCATAATTAGAAAGCCGTCATTATTTACGGCCTAGGGGGTCGGAGCAATTTCATCGGAAACTCCGAAATTTCGAGTACCCATCCCCTTGCCAACTATAATGAATTTGAGTAACCTCCTCTCTAACTCAGAAATTTTGACTGACAAAATACAGCAACAGTAAAGACCTTTCAAATCCTGATGTACCCTGCTAGATTATCATCGGTTATCTCATGACGGTTGAAAAAAAGATGAAACAAACAAAATGAAATTCAAAGTGACAAAAAATACAGATATAGATATAAAAGCCCTCGCTATAACCAGTATCCAACCATATGATATTGTTTAATTATTATGGGTATCATCACAGGGTTTTCAATAGGATATCCGACTGGCCAGAATTTGAAGTACATGGGGATAACACACGAGAAGCTGAGGGGAAAGTGTCAGAGGGGTGCCTCCTATCTTGCGTGGAAAATTTTGAGAAAATCGATGTCTTTAATGATGCAGTCTGGCTACAATACAAGAGGTGTTTTTAATGTGCCTTTTCACTGTGAGTAAGACTATTAGAACACCCCATGCGGGAGAGCACAGGAGGGGGTATTCCCCCTCTCGCATCGAAAAGTTTGAGAAATTGATGTGAGCAATGGTGCAATTTGTGAGGTATTTCAATTTATTTTGCACCAAAAATTGAGTAACCCTCTTCTTCCTCTCCGCATTTTGAGTAAGCCCCCCCCCCTTGAAATTTTCATTTGTTGAGTGACCCCCTCACATTCCTCCAACCCGCAGGCCGTAAATAATGGCGGCTCCCTTACGTGAAGACATCAAGTCGGCCATCTCGTTTGTTGACTTCCCAAACATGTTCCAGCCCGCCAGCCTCGATGGTACCCAAGACAGCTACAGCAATGATGGCTCCAAAGATGACGATAAACTGGAAGACGTCAGTCCAAATTACCGCTTTCATTCCGCCCTAAATTATTGAATTTTACACAAATAAATCGGTTTTGACTTTTGACTTGTTTTTGGGCCGAAAAGCAGCGAAAGACAGTTCCTTTGTAGATATAAAACAAGGTCACCTATTGACAACTACTGTATATGCAAACTGTGCTACATTCATAATGTTACCAAGGTTACAAAACATATAAAGTTCACACGTGTTAAGGCAAATTCCAGTTGATGTTGCTGGTTTAATTTTGCTGTCATGATGTACCAACTGATGAACACGTTTCAGCAAAAGATTGGCCGTTTATAAAATGTAGAGACATGTTCACGAAAACTCACCAATGTAGTGTATATCACGCAGACAAGCCCAGTAACAACGAGTGATATCCATTGATCTATGTTCATAACTGTTAGACAAAGGAAAAATTGAACTTACGTATTCGGTAGAATGCTCCGGAAAGACTTAAACCTGGGTGAAACGACAAGACTCATCCCTTGTACAGTGACTTTGACAACGAACGTACCGGAGTGGACGAATGAGAATACCACGAACGAATACAAAGCGTTACAAAATGTCTTGTACAGAGAGCAATTTTGGTTTATAATTCAGAATTTTTTTACAGAAAGAAAGGGTTCGCGCACATGTCAATACGCACATCTTTTCAACGTGCATAAACGTACATATGTGCATGCTTTATGTCTAACTGTCTTTCTTTCTGTCTGTATTTTTTGTGCTATGTTTCTATGTGGTTTTTATTTGTGGCTACAGCTTCTGTTTTATTTATGTGGCGAGCAATCCAATTTCCCAATGAGGATTAAATAAAGATTATAAAGATAAAGATAAAGATACACGTTCACCCATTCTCTTATCAAGTCAATTGCACAAGGGATGCACCTTGCAAAGTTTGGTACTTGAGAAACAAATTTAAAACTATTTAACATTTACCAATATTTTAACTTTGAAAAGGCCGTCATCCCTTCATGGGGAAAATAAAATATTTGCTTTGCGAAAAAATAAACTGTGACGATGGAAATTTTCTTACTTACAGTAAATTTCAAAATAGCCTGGAATTACAACACGTGCTAGAGTGATTAGAAAAACGTTTCTGGCGATAGAAAATAACTCCAACTGCATCTATTTCAAACGTTCGCCTTTGATAGATTTTGCAACAATTTTAAGTCGTTGGAAAGGCTATTTTTGCACCAATTCTTTTCTCAGGGTTAATGTCAAGTTTCAAGTGTTAGAATCAAGATATTTAGTTCAAATTTTCAGGATAACTCCCTTAGTTAATATTTTCTCCAAAGAATATAAAAATTGTATATTGCAGCCATGATTTTGAAATATGACACCAGTAAATATTAAAATTTAATTTTTCATATTTTTTTTACATATTTGAATTTAATAATAATTGGATAGTATTAATATTACCAAATTAGTTATAAATATGTTGACACTATTTATTGCAAGATTTGTACGGCAGGATTTGTAAATAAATTTGTTTTTATGATTTTACATGGGTTTATATATCAAAAATTATTAAAATTCTTTCAAATTTCAACATGTGATTTTTCAAAAAATACTTCAATTACAGGAAAATTGTGCCGTACAAATCTTATCTGTAACCTTGTTAGTAGGCTGTAAAATTTCCATGTCCTTATCTCATTTCAAAGTTGGATTAAATTGGTATACAATTATGTAGGAAAACTGTTATTCTGTCAAAAATGTTGAAAACAAGCCATATTTGCACCCCTCTTTTGAAGTCATAGAGCAGTTTTTTTTTGGTTAATCTCACTTTTGACACCTCTTTGACACTCAAAGAATCTAAAAATGCATTTACAATAGCAGTCACTCACTCTGAATGCCAGCACCGCCTTGTCAAACTTTCCTGAAAAACAGCAAATAATGACTTTCCCTTTTCAAACATTTTATTAAAAGCTAGGGGACCTCTACCATAGTTAATACACTAAGGACTCCCCAACTTCTTCTTATTTGGTCAGTTTTTCAGAAGTTTTAACAGGCTATAACTCTGCAATGCCTTTGTGCCCAAATGTCTAGTTTTTTTTATTCCACAGAGAATGTTGACTACTTTTATATTTTAATAGTTTTTGTTGAAATTTATAACTGACGCTCTAGCCTTTCCAACCACCTTAACCAATATGACGTCCACTGTTCTCACTCATAGAACGCTTTGAGTGTAGGAAACACCAATCGTTGTACCGACCCGTACACACCGTACCAAGAAAAAAAACCGATTTTTAGCGTTCTGTGCTGTTTCATCGACTGAAAATGTGATGATGGCAATGTGAGGATGTTCAAGCAGTCATTGTACGGGTGAGTTTTTCAACTGGAGCCGGCAACACTGACGATGTTGACTGTGACACAGTGAACGTCGTGTTGTGTTAAATTGTTGCACACTTTATCGAAGTAGAACGTTTGTAATGAATGCAGGTGGCGTCATTTTCTATCCCCAGGAACGTTATTCTTATCACCCAAGCACGTTGTAATTCCAAACTATTTTGAAATCCACTGTAAAAGGCTTTAAAGTGAGCCCCAATTAGTAGTAGACCAGAACAAAATGTAAAACGTTGAGATATTCAGTCCTATTATAACGTCTGTCCCCAAGGCGCATTTCTGGTCAGAGCATCATTTCAAATTCCAGCATCAACTTTTTTGTGTGTGGGTGTGTCTGTATGTCGTCTGTCTATCTGTCTGTTTGTTTGTCTGTTTGTCTGTTTGTCTGTCTGTCTGTCTGTCTGTCTGTCTTCAAAGGGCTACAAGTTTACCTGTTACCTTTCATCCATTTCCAAAATAAAATAAGTAATTTCTTACAATCCATTGCAGGAAGCATACGGTTACTGATTTCACACGGGAGGTTCGATAGTTCATGATTTAAGACGTCTGCATAACTGAGGCAGCCTTACCAAAATTTGGTTACTTTGTACCGATGCTCGCTACCCAAAATATAGTTTGTTGATTGTCTCTCCGTTAGTTAAAGTCTCTGTATTACTTGATCTCTATGGGCCTTTCGCCTACTGTTCTGAAGTAAATGATTGATTGATTAAAACACAGACAAATAGAGAAACAGACCAGCAACGGGTATTGTTCAAGGCGTAATGCGGTTACGTAACCCATCCAAATTCGCCTCGCCTTAGGTAGCTCTCGCCTCGCTTTTCCGAAGAGTGCCGACCATGCATCCTTCGGTTATTTTCGGATTTCACCAATTGTTAAGAGAAAGTATGTTCGGCAAAGTTTGTGTTTTTGTTGTCGTGTGGTGCTGAGCGGAATTGGCGTGCTTGCGAAAACGGGAGTGTTTTGAGCTTCAGGAAAGTGAGTTTTACCATTTTAAAAATTCCTCTCATATTTTTATGAATATATATAATGAATGTGTTTGAACCAAATTTGAAAGTCTTTTATCGATACTGTCTGGTTTTACTCAATGGTTTACGGTCAGTCATACCGTCTTTTACACATTCGTCCTGGAAGGACATGTTTATGAAACTGCTGGCGTGTTATCTTTTGATTGGCCTGAAACAGTGTTTCTGCCCTGAGAGCTCACAAAGTAACTATGGTTGCTACGCGACTGGCAGCACGATGCCATCTCGTCGTATTTTTAGCATCATCTAGTGCAATTATCAACCACAAACAAAGTCTCCAAAAAGTTTAACACCTTTGAAGCTCATTTTAATATGAAAAGCCAATAGTCTACCGAGACGACCATGGAACGAAAGGCTGTCTTTCTATTTGTCTATCATTGAAAAAAGGAGGTTACGCCCTATTTACAGCTTGGTAAGGTAGACTTTTTCGTTCACTGCGAGTGTGAGCTAAAAGATATCAACTAAATTTGCTCATCACTGCCTCAGTGGTGAGACGCTTTACACGACAAAACCAGATATGAAATGAATATGCTCACGTGTTTTACAACAGGTTCATTAATAGTAGTGCACTTCACAGAACAATGAGATATATGTTATCACTATATGTAGCAGATTTTTTTCAACTTCGCACAGTACTCTCAGAGTTTAATCACTAATTACAAAACTTTATTGAATATGCAAATGAGCTGTTCATTAACTTGACACTGCTCAATGCTTTATGGGACAATTATAGACATCCATCAGATCAATATTTGTAGCACGTTTTATTTAATTTAATGCTATAATTTTAGAGTAATGTCACTAATTACAAAGTTCATTAAATATGCAAATAAACCCTAAATTAACTTGACACTGTTCAATGATTCATAGCACAATTAAATATTTATCAAATCAATATCTGTAGCACGTTTCACACAATTTTGGTGCCGAAATTTCAGAGTTATATACCTAATTACAAAGTTTATTAAATATGCAAATGAACCCTTAATTAACTTTACACTACTAAATGCTTTACAATACAGTTAGATATCTGTCGTATCAGTATGTGCAGCAGTTTTCATCACATTTGATGCAGTTATTTCGGAGTTATATGACTAATTATAAGACTTCATGAAATATGCAAATGAGCTAATTATTAACTTGACACTGCTCAATGCTTCTCAGTACAATTGGATATTAATCAGATCAACATCTGTAGCAAGTTTCATCAAATTTAACGCTGTAATTTTGGAGTAATATTACTAATTACAAAGTTCATTAAATATGCAAAAGAACCCTTAATCAACTTCACACAAGTAAATGCTCTACACTACAATTAGATATCTGTCGGATCAGTATCTGCAGCAGATTTCATCACATTTTGTGTTATATCACTAATTACAAAATTTCATAAAATATGCAAATGACCTATTTGTTAACTTGACACTGCCAAATGCTTTTCAGTACAATTAGATATTTATCAAAACAATATCTGTACCCAATTTCACTGACTTGGGTGCCGTAATTTCAGAGTTATATACCTAATTACAAAGTTCATTAAATATGCAAATGAACCTTTAATTAATTTTACACTACTAAATGCTTTACACTACAGTTAGATATCAGTCGGATCAGTATCTGCAGCAGATTTCATCACATTTGGTGAAGTTATATCGGAGTTATATGACTAATTACAAACCTTCATAAAATATGCAAATGAGCTATTTATTAACTTGACACTGCCTAATGCTTCGAAGTATAATTAGATATATATCAGATCAATATTTGTTGCAAGTATCATCAAGTTTGGTGCAAGAATTTCAGAGTTATCTCACTAATAACAAAAGTTCATTAAATATGCAAATGAGAAGATAATTGACATGACACACAGTATCATCATAATGTTCTTAGATTGTCATCTGTGAAAAGTTTCATGAAATTTTGTGCAGTATTTCTTGATATATGTCTACACTGTCATTACCGTCTCCATAGGGAAACCATTGTACGGAAAAAAACAATATCGCATAACTTCATTAATATGCAAGCCACACTAACCAAATCTAATCAGTTCTTGCAAGTAGCATATGGTACCTGTGTACCAAATCTGACTTGAATCCGTTAAGTCGTTTTTGAGTTATCGTGTAAACAGACAGACAGACAGACAGACAGACAGACAGACACCACACACACACACACACACACACACACACGGACAGACAGACAGACATCGCCATGACATTAGCCCACGTGTTTACACACGTGAGCTAATACCTAAGATCCCGTGCGGAGTCGATTATGAGTACGATAAATATATAGAGTAAAATGGTTGTTACTTGACCGAACTCCTCACCTGCTTCCACTGCCAGTGCTGGGCCGATCATGCAAACGGCGATGTAAAAGATTGTCTGCAGCGCGAACAGCACGGCCCCTGTGATTCGAACGGCGTTGTTAAATCGTAGTGCGAAGTACTGCAAAAAGTTATAATATTTGCGTGACTTTAATGCATAACCACGATAACGATCTCCGAGTTTTTTTAGACAAATTAACCATGCACGATTATCAACGAAGCACTCAAACGTACGACTTTTTAAACAAGTTAATGGAGTTGTTTATCTCAAATCTCATGTCGTTATGTGTCACCTGCTGAAGTTATTATACCCACCTCGTAGGCGCTGATCAAATTAAGACCGTGAAAAACTGGAACACATAGAAACGTTACGGCCGGCAACATCCACAGGTAACAAAGCGTGGAGAATGTGTAGGAGATGTCGTAGACATAGATTTCTGCAGGCAATCCCAACAAAGTCAGCGCTGACAGAAATGAGACCACCAGCGACATCGCAACAGGTAGGCAATTTAAGGATTTATCAGCCACCAAGAATCTAGACGTGCGAACACGGATGAAGAAATACGTTCAGAACTGAGGTTAAAATCAGGAAATCACGTCCGCCATTTTCAAAACATTTTATCCGCTGGTGGCAAGCTGCATGGTTTAACCGAAAGTATACACATATAAATGGATGGTATTTTTTATTATTACATGCGTTAATCCAATATTAATTCTATGCGATTCAAACATCAATACCAAACTCCACGTACATGTACACGACTTTGCAATATACATATCGCCCTTGACTTGAGATATTAAACATCGAATATTAAAAATGTTCAGTTGCACGGGCGGAAAGGTCCGTGGACAGCAAATGCCATATGTTACAGCAGGTTTAATTTCAGCTTATGCAAATCAATAAATTCGATTGGACAAGTCCGACATTATAATGCAATTCATAACTAGAAATCTTTGTTTTTTACGAACACAGAGTTGTCCCGTGCACAATTATGTTAAACCCCTTTCTTCTACTGTATTGATATGACTAAATTGTGTACTCACTCTGCTGTGCCGGATCTTTGCCCGCTTTTGACACCGTGATAGATCCCGGTCACGAGGGAGACTCCCAGCATTGCTGAAAACACCACGTAGTCAACGACTCCAAACGGGGTAGTGTCTGACGCCATGTTTAAGTTCGCTCAGTAAACACTTTCCTTCAGAATCCTGTTCGAGGCGCAAGATGAGAGAAATGGTGAGAGGACATTTATAACACCAAGAAAAGCACAATTAGTCCAGTCAAAGTAGGGTGAGACCCACCACAAATTGCAACAGATTTTTTTTTCACAATGCATTTTGGAGAAGTACCCAGAACAACATATCAAAAGTTTACTCGAATCTATCTTGGAGAAATATGTCTAATTTGCATAAATCAAATATGGTTGCCAGCAGTCCCACAAAATAAAAGATTGAGCATGTATCACATGGTAAATAAGCAACATGTATTTCAATGATTTAAAAGTCTAGCATTATTTATTTGGCACCGGGAATCATTTTGAAGATAGGCACTTTGCTAATTTGCATAATTCAAATATGACTGCTAACATTCCTACAAGATAACATTATAGCCTATACATCGCATAATGAACAGGCTATTTCAGTGATTTTAAAGAAAATGTATATTTCTTTGCCATGGAAAAACGATTTTGGAGGTACAATGTTTTTGCATGGGCAATTTGTTAATTTGCATAAAGCCAATATGGCGGCCGAAGTTCCTTAAAAATGACATATACTACGTATTAAACAAGCTATTTCATTGGTTTTAAAGTTTAAATATATATTTTTTGGCATAAAGAGACACTTGAAGAGGTTTAATGTTTTACAAAGGTACTTTGATAATTTGCTTATGTCCTATAAGGGTGTCAAATTAATGCCCCATTGCTTAAAGGTACATTATTTGTATCTTTTGACCTTATACTGTTGCAAACGAGCAGTTGATAATGTTGTTCGACTTATTGAAAGATGTCTAAAACGGTCGACCATAGACAACTTCCAACTTGTTTGCGTACACTGTATAGAAAAACCCTGGGTCAGGGGTTAATTGTGGACTACTTTTAACCCCAGTATGGCAAGCATTGACCTGCGATCAGACCACACTGCTAACTGCTATCTAGGCCGCTGTAAGCATCCGCGTGTAAAAAAATAAACCACACGAAGTGAAAGTCGAGAGCGCAGTGTTGCTGTTTCGGGATTCCCTATTGCCGATGCCGTTTGCTCAGTTACATTTTGACGGTCAGTTTTTCATCGAGATCTTGACGGCCAATCCTGCTCTTAGATACACCATTCTTTGCTGCTACAGAGCACATTTTATAATGGCCATTTCAAATGCCTACAAGCTGCAAGAAGCCGACGACAAGGCCTATAGTGGCGGATTCTTTTCGTCTCGTTTGTACCTCCATGTAGACTTTCCCAAAGCCCGTGGGCCACAGGCATTCTGTTGAGTGGGTAGTTTGTAAAAGTGTAGTTTATGCTACGTTCCGACGTTCTTTTCTGCAGGTGTAAAACAGACTTATCCGGCCTGCAAAGAAAACTGCCCGTTCTGGTCGAAAAATAAACACGAATCCTACAGTCAGTTATCTCGTTCGACGCGGAAGACTATCTACTGTCCAAAAGACACTCTCATGTCACGATAAAATGAAAACTTTAGGAGAAATCTACCGTGCTTTGACAAACTAGGCATTTCTGGCGTCCACCGTTGCAATAACGCAACTCATTATCATAATGGAACGCCGTCCGCATCGCTGATTAGTACGTGAGCAACGCCATCAACAGCACCAGACTGAGATTCACCACTTTCTATGTGCGGACACCGTCCATTATGAAAATCAGTTGCGGTATTACACCGGTGGCCACCAGAAACGCCGATGTTGTTGAGCAGTAAACTCTCAAACTTTTACAACACATGTTTGGCCTACCCATTGAGGAGGCTCATTTTAAAAGTCATTATCATCAGCGGATTGTGTACTTTAAATGCATCTTTTTAATGATGCCATAGCATTTGTCCCGAGTTACATGTACGTTGAAGGCGTGCCGTTACAGGTACTGTTCCAAATTAGGCTGGATATAGCGCTTGCGTCTTACGTATTGGCATCGCCTTGAATGAACACGGTCTATGCCGATGTAAAATCAAATCTGATTGTCTCCCACCTACAAAGAGAGACTTTAACGGGACTTTTTATGGCAGTAGTCCATATCTAGGGAAGCGACTATCAGCACTGAGCAAGCAAAGGTGAAAGCGTCGCTATCTCTACAACTGATTCTAATCAGATTGCTAAACTTTTAAACTAACGCCGTATTCACGAACATCTCTGGAGGAGGGAGACGGGAGAATCTAAGAAAAAGTTTTTGAAGTTAAGTTTCCCCTCCCAACAAACTAAAAAGCATTCAAAAGCCCCCTCCTCTGACTTGCTTTAATTTAGAAATTACCCGTCCAACTAAAACTGGCTTGATTTTGAAATCATTATCATCAACGGATGTGAGTTAATTACTGTAAATGCATCTTTTAATGTTGCCATAGCATGTGTATTGGGGGTGTATTTTCTCTTTCAAGTGACGACTTCGTTGTTTTGACACATTTTCTCTTACAGCCTATACAAGAAAAGTTCGTGTTGTAAAATAGAAAAAAGCAGCGATCACATAAAAATGTTTGGAAATAGGATGACGTCCCCCACCTGTCACGAAAACTAAATTTACGTAATTGTATACAAAGGATATTAGCTGTAACTTTTGGCCAATTTTTCAGTTTGTGTCCTGATGTGTATTAATTGCAGTTTCCTGTTCTACGCCCTTAGGTTACAGCACAACAAAACATTCTGTTTGGCAAAATACTCTGTATATGTGTAAAGACGTTTTCATTGTAATTGATGACAAATGAAATTTTAATCCGGACTTAAATTCAATTTTATACAATAACAATGCTGACTGTACGCATACGGCTGTGTTGATAAGTTCAAACCGGACTTGCATCACGCTCCAGGGATGAGAACAAGAAACTGCAGCAGATACACAAAGCCAAACCACCAAAAATTAGCCAAAAGTTAAAGCTATAAATGGAAAACTTAATACATATTCCATATCAATCAGAGACAGATTCGTTTCGAGTCCCTCCCTTAAGTACCAAAATCCTTTCAAATGCCCAAAACACTCTTTTAATATTTTTCAAATCCCTCACCCTGTCAATTCTCCAACTAACCACCTCCATAAAGGTGTTTGTTAATGCACCGTTACTCAAGCTATGTCTTGCAGCTTCTGTTGGTTTGAGTATACTCCCTTGTGTTCAAATGTTAGAATATTCAAATAATTCGTTTCGAGTCCCTTCTTTAAGTAAAAAAAATCTCTTCAAATTCGTTTTCAAATTCGTAATTCCATTGAGAACAGAGAACTCTACTTTGCCTGCATTGACAAGAAAAATCACACTATGTATATATATATATATATATATATATATATATATATATATATATATATATATATATATATATTATATCAAATATATAAATATATTTATATATATATGTGTGTGTGTGTGTGTGTGTGTGTGTGGTGTGTGTGTGTAAAGAGAGACAGAGAGAGAGGGGGAGGGAGAGAGGGAGAGAAGGAGAGAGAGAGTTTGGTCAATGTCGCGTCGTCTTCTCGTGATGATTGATACAGGGTGATTTAATGTTATCCGTTTTTCTTTGCAGTGCTCGACTAGTCTACATGTTTCTACATGTCGCTTTGCCGTGTGTTTTTCAATTGTTGTGAGTCGCATGAGTAGATGCACCCTGTGCTGGGGTCCCTACAGCTATTCTGGTTGGATAAAAAGTCATCGAAGTCAAACTCACCATGTAAAAATCAGAAAAAAGAAACTCGTCCACAAAACCCCACCAGCATCACTATAGCTATGGACTCGGACCCACGCCTATGTGCACTCGTGTGATACAACACAACGAAGTCTCATTTTGAGAAAGACTGCATCGATTATCGGTTATTGAAATCTAAACTTTATGCATAATCAATATAGTCTAAGCTTTAGCAAGGCACTTTACTCATCATTGCTCTCACCTAATAGGCAATGCCTGTTGGACGAATAACAAACTGAACCTTTTCCGTCGTTTTTCTAAGGGACTGGTCAGTTTCTTTGGGGCGTTGGACTAATTTTTGCGGACGACAAAAAGTGGCTGACCCCCGCCGCCTATTCCACACACACAGATATATATATATATATATATATATATATATATATTGTTACGTGCAGAGAAACGAACAAAAGGGTGAACTCAGCAGTTAACGTTTAAACAAAATTTATTACGAAAATAAAACTAATTGCTAAGTCAGGGATAGAGTACAAGCTTTAAAGTGTACAGACTACTTATCTCAGCTGGGACGGCAAAGCTCCAGTCTCAGAGTTGTAACAGTCAGTCGGATGAATGAACAGTCCTTTGGCTTGCAGGCTTGAAGCTGCACAAAGTCCACAGTATAAATCCAGCGTTGACAGTGAAGGTCTTGAAAGTCTTGAGAATGACTACTGCTGGAGTTTATAGTAACACACAAGAGACACGATCCCAAAAGTCTGACTGGAAGCTGTGCACGTCCCTTTTATAAAGGCATATAAGAACAATCTAGAACTTTTATTGACATGCTAATTACTGTTCTAAATTATCTCCCTTACACAACTAATCAACTTTCCAGAACATTCCAAACATGACTAATTGAATTCAAGGTTGTGAGGTCATTAAGGGCAGTGACCTTGAGAATGTTCTAGACTAATTGAACTCAGGTCATGATGAGTGTGGGGGGAATGACCTACATAACACACCCCCTCTTCAAAAAAGAAAATTTTTCAATGAAAAATCTTTCTTTTACAAATGTAATCTTAAAAGTGTGAACAACAATAAGTTCTAAATACGAGAGAGACAGTCTGCAATTAAATTGTCTCTGCCTTTGATATGTCTAATGTCAAGATTAAACTCCTGTAACATTAAACTCCATCTTAGCAATCTCTGATTTTTGCCTTTAAATTTCTGCAGAAAAACAAGAGGGTTGTGATCAATATAAACCACTATTGGCTGATTTGAAGAAGTAACATAAACTTCAAAATGCTGTAAAGCTAATATCAAAGATAAACACTCTTTTTCAATTGTAGAGTAGTTTCTCTGGGATTTGTTAAATTTGTGTGAAAAGTAGCAAACAGGATGTCCCATGACTATCTTCTTGCAATTTGTTGTTGGAAAACTTGAAATGGCACTGAATTTGGCATAAAGTATGCACGGCAAAGTCCGGTTATTTTTACTGAGTTCGATAAAGTCATTGTTCGGCAAATACTTGGCTTCCTCCTGGAGATATTCCGCTTTCGCAGGATTCAGTCCGTCTGGATGTTGTTCCACTGGATTACTGTCGCAGACATCTTCGTTGTGGTAGATGATGTTTGTCCTCGTTGGAACATCTTGAAACAGGTGTTTATATTCTTGGAGCAGTTCTTTCACCTGTTGTTGTTGTTCTGGCTGGAGGTGTGCCAACTTTGTAGACTCCAGCTTCTCCAGGATTTCTGAGTTCTGAAGCTTGACTGAGCCCAGCTTTGAGTGTAGAGTATTTTCACTCAAGTCAGTTTCAGTATCACTATCTTCATAATGGCCAGAACTGACTGTACTGACAGGCTGAGTTATAGTAGGATTATCCCTATCCAAATATGGCTTAAGCATATTTATGTGACATAGCTGTTTTTGTTTTCGCCTGTCAGGTGTTATTATGATGTAATTTAAATCACTCAATTTCTTATCGATTAGATATGGCCCAAAGTAACGAGCATGGAGTGGTTTGCCAGGAATTGGAAGTAGAACAAGAACTTTTTGACCTGGTTCAAACTTCCGTTTTGAGGTGCTTTTATCATATTTGATTTTCATTGACTGCTGAGATGACTCAAGATTTTCTCTGGCTAATTCACATGCTTTAGAGAGTTTCGTACGAAAATCTGACACATATTGCAAAATATTCAGACAATCATCATCGTCTGATAGGAATTTCTCTTTAACTAGCTTAAGTGGGCCACGGACTGTATGTCCAAATACAAGCTCAAATGGGCTAAAACCAAGAGACTCTTGAATTGACTCTCTAACAGCAAAGAGCAGAAAATGAATTCCTTCATCCCACTGCTTCTCTGTGTCAAAACAGTAGGTCCTAATCATGTTTTTCAAAGTTTGATGAAATCGCTCAAGAGCACCCTGACTTTCTGGATGATAGGCGGATGACCTATACTGTTTAATGCCTAGCTGATCCATTACTTGTTGAAAAATACCAGACATAAAGTTGGAGCCTTGATCGGACTGGACACATTTAGGGAGGCCAAATAAAGTGAAAAATTTGACTAAAGCTCTCACTATAGTCTTTGTCTTTATATTTCTCAGTGGTATGGCTTCTGGGAACCGAGTTGATGTACACATTATTGTCAACATGTACTCATTTCCTGATCTTGTTTTTGGTAGGGGCCCAACACAGTCTATTAGTATCCTACTAAATGGTTCTTGAAATGCAGGAATTGGCTGTAAAGGGCCTTTGGAATGGTCTGATTTGGCTTTCCTACCATTTGACATGTGTGACAAGTTTTACAGAAATGTGCTACATCCTGCCTGAGATTAGGCCAATAAAAGTGACTGAGAATTTTGTGATAAGTTTTCCTTACTCCCAAATGACCAGCCCAGGGGTTTCATGGGCCAGGCGCAATATTTCAGCACGATAGGGCTTGGAACCACAATTTGATGTTTTATAGCCCAATCGTCATCAACCAAAACGTCTGGAGGTCTCCATTTACGCATGAGAATACCAGATTTTGTATAATAGGAAACAGAGCTATCTGAAGTTTTACCTTCATCATCTACCCTGTCAAACAAAGACAAAATATCTGGGTCTTTGTGTTGTTCTGCAATGAGATTTGATCTAGAAAATGTCTGACTTTGGTCAGCAGAAGTTTTACTGGAAGTTTCAAATCCACGAGGGATAACGAAATGATCCGTGTCAAACACCTGACTGAGAAAGGTGTCATTTAAGTCAACATCTGTGACATTATTTTTGAGAGTATTTTGATTCTCTGAAGTTTTCTTTGACATGGCTCGAGTAATGGCACATGAAGGAAATAAATCGGGTATCTCTTGTTCAATTGGCTCTGGATCCTGATCTAAACTAGGATTATCAGTCACAAGTGGATTAGTAATGACCTTGTCCCAGCAAGGTCGTTTCCAAGAAGAAGGTGAATCCCTTCAAAAGGCAAAAAAGGCCTAATACCTAAAGTCACAGGTCCAGAAACAAAGTCTGAAGACAAATAGACATTATGGAGAGGAACAGGAATGAAGTCATTGCAATCTACCCCCTTAATAAGAACTTTAGAACCTGAAAATGACTTTTCAGAAAACGGCAGGGTATCTGCCAACAAAAGAGACTGGGAAGCCCCGGTATCTCTTAGAATTTTGACAGGGGTAGCAGAAGAAAAATCACTAGAAAGTGATATAAAACCATTATGAATAAATGGTTCGAAAATACCCATAATGCTATCTTGAGAAGAATTGACCTTGACCTCATTAATTGGGATAAGAGGGATTAACCTCAGAAAATGTGTTGCACACATTATTAGACTCTAATTGAGTTGATGAAGAAATAAAGCCGGTGGGCTTAGATCCACTTTGACCACTTTGACCTTCACGTTTTCTTTTCAATTTGAAACAATCTGACATTAAATGGCCGTCTTTCTTGCAATAATTACAAGAAAGTGTACCGAACTGTTTGTCAGAAGGAGATTGAGACTTGGGATCTGATGATGTGGAAGTGTTACTTGAATTTTGTGAACTGTTTTCATTTGATTTCCTACTCTCCTTTGAAAAATTCTTGGATGAAAAGGAGGAGTTAAATTTACCTGCATTGTTTCTGTAGGAAAAGGACTGGGATGGTTTGCTGAGAAATGAAGATTTGTGGGTCAATGAATAATCATCAGCCAAACGTGCAGCAACCTCTAATGTATCTGCCTTTTGTTCATTGATAAACGTCTTGATGTCACTCCGGATGCACCTTTTAAATTCCTCAATCAAAACAAGCTGTCGTAATTTGTCATAATTCTGACTGACCTTTTCAGAAGAGCACCAACGATCAAACAGTTGTTCTTTTGTTCGAGCAAATTCAACATAAGTTTGATCCTTCACCTTCTCACAATCCCTAAATTTCTGACGGTAAGCTTCAGGCACCAACTCATAGCCCTTGAGAATTAATTCCTTCACAGAATCATAATCTGAAGCCTGCTCTACTGACAATTGAATGTAAATTTCTCTGGCTTTACCCACCAAAGCACTCTGCAAAAGCATAGACCAGGACTCCTTAGGCCAATTCAGACTCTGAGCAATTTTCTCAAAATGAAGGAAATATTTATCAACATCCTTTTCTTGGAAAGGGGGAACTAACCTGAAATGCTTAGTGATGTCAAACTTGTCTGAAGGGAAGAATTTTCCTGACTTTCTAAGCTCTAAACGTCTCATTTCTAACTGCAGTCGGTGTTCTGCTAATTCTCTTTCCTTTTCTTTTTCCTCTCTTTCTTTCTCCCTTTGTCTTTCTTCCATTTGCAATTCTTTTTCTTTCATTTCCAATTCCCTCTCTTTCTGTCTTTCTTCCATTTCTAATCTTTCCTGCCTATCTTTCTCTCTCTGTCTTTCTTCCATTTGTAATTCTTTCTCTCTCATTTGTAATTCTAGTTTCTTGATCTCCAAATTTGTCTGCATTTCTAATTCTAATTTTCTGAGTTCAGAGGTAGACTCGGGCTCATAATCTTTTAAGGCAGACTCCTCAAAATGGCCTGATTTAACTAAATGTTTTGCAATCTTGAACTGTATTTCTCGCTTGCGCATAGATCGTTTAACTTCTACCTTAAGGAAATTGGCCAGTGTTATGAGGTCGTCTTTTCTGAGGGAATCAAATGTGTCCTGATCAAGGTCATCCATTTCCTCTGGTTTAAATTCCGCCATGATTAAATTTCGCTGAGTTCACAGTATACAGTAGTTTTGAAAAGGCTGTCAAAATGTTGTCAAACGGCTCAAAATATTCGTATCCCGGACGAGCCCCCAATTTGTTACGTGCAGAGAAGACGAACAAAAGGGTGAACTCAGCAGTTAACGTTTAAACAAAATTTATTACGAAAATAAAACTAATTGCTAAGTCAGGGATAGAGTACAAGCTTTAAAGTGTACAGACTACTTATCTCAGCTGGGACGGCAAAGCTCCAGTCTCAGAGTTGTAACAGTCAGTCGGATGAATGAACAGTCCTTTGGCTTGCAGGCTTGAAGCTGCACAAAGTCCACAGTATAAATCCAGCGTTGACAGTGAAGGTCTTGAAAAGTCTTGAGAATGACTACTGCTGGAGTTTATAGTAACACACAAGAGACACGATCCCAAAAGTCTGACTGGAAGCTGTGCACGTCCCTTTTATAAAGGCATATAAGAACAATCTAGAACTTTTATTGACATGCTAATTACTGTTCTAAAATTATCTCCCTTACACAACTAATCACTTTCCAGAACATTCCAAACATGACTAATTGAATTCAAGGTTGTGAGGTCATTAAGGGCAGTGACCTTGAGAATGTTCTAGACTAATTGAACTCAGGTCATGATGAGTGTGGGGGAATGACCTACATAACAATATATATATATATATATTATATATATAATATATATATATATATATATATATATATATATTATGAGGTTATTACGAAAATACCGCAAAGGATGCACGAGGACATTGGCGCAGCGTATCGCCCGACGCGAAGCGGAGGGCGATGCGAGGCGCCAATGTCCGAGTGCATCCTTTGCGGTATTTTCGTAATAACCTTATTATTATACATCTTACATTCCTGATCAGGGCATCAAAATGTCGGAGTAGTGACTGTTTTCGTGCAATGTCAACAATTTTTCTTCCGATTTTATCGCGCCAGTGTGGAACACTACTCGGACGCGCGTCTGCAAGTTTTGGAGTGTGTGCACTACACACATACGTACGTACAGAGCGCGCGCGAGACTTGTTCTGGCACTCGTCCAAGGGGTCCCTTGAAACCGTTCTACAATGAACGCGCAGATACAGCCGCAGGGAATGGGGCGCCTTGAAACCATGCCGTACGGAACGGGCGCGAGTTCCGTACGGCTTTTTTAGCGCACGCTAAATTCTATTGTTCTCGATGGTAGATGTATAATAATATATATATATATATATATATATATATATATATATATATATATATATATATATATATATATATATATATATTAGTCTATTTTAAACATTCAATCATTCTGTGTTTTAGTGAATTTTTTTTGACATGTCAGTTGTAAGATCGGAATTTCAAAGTTTCAATTTTCAATTTCAGCTGTGAATATATTTATTTATTTATTTCGAACTCCAACACAGATATGATACAGTTAAAAACCATATACATCCGCACTTACAGGAGGATTTTAGTAAAAAATACAAATAACATGATGTTACAGGACAAGAAAGCAAGTTAAAACAAATGACATGCACAACAAGGATAAAGTAAAAATTCAAAAGCAAATGCTTTTAGCTTTTCTTTTAAAACTCGAAACAGGAATGTTAAAAATTGATAGACATTGATAAAAACTATTATATAGCTTTGGAATGCGATTAAAAAGTGAATTGCTAGTAAATTTAACTCTACCACCAGGTTCATGAAATGTCCGTTTCTGTCTAGTTGATCGCCCAGGAATGTGTAAATTAAAAATTGGTTGGCATTCAAGAAGGGTATTAATTGATTTGTGAAGAAAAACAAGGTCAAAATAAGTGCGCCGTTTAGACAGCATTGGTAAATTAAACATAACACACATATCATCATATGAATAATCATCAAACCTTACATTTACAAGATAACACAAATATTTAACAAAGTTACGCTGTACAGCTTCCAGTTTGTCTGAGTACACTTTGTCAATACTATTCCAAACAACTGATGCATACTCGAGTTTAGTTCTAATGAATGTTTTGTAAACCACGAGCAATGCATCCACTGACAACCGTTTGCCAAACCTTTTTAGCATGCCAAGTAGTCTTCGAGCATCAGTGACAATTGAAACAACGTGAGTTGAAAAAGTTAACTTTGTGTCTAGTGTCACGCCTAGGTCACTGTAACTATAAACAGTCTTCAAATTGTGAGCATCAATATTATAATCCCTCTCAATTGGCAATCTTTTCAATGAAAGACGAAGTACTACACATTTGTCATAATTAAGGTGCATTTTCCATTTCTCAGACCATGTGGACAAGTAATTGATATCTTCTTGTAACATTGAACAGTCATTCACACTACGTATTATCTTAAACAACTTCAGATCGTCTGCAAAGCCTAAGGAGCCACATTTAAAATTACCAAATATATCATTTAAATAAAGAATGAAACACAGTGGTCCCAGTTGTGCCCCCTGCGGAACCCCGGACTTAACTAAGACAGGGTCTGATCTACACCCTTTAACATTAACTACCTGGGATCTATTAGTTAGGTAGCTACTAAACCAGTCAAGGAGGGCGTCTTGTATTGATATGTTGTGCTGGGCATTATATTTCAAACTTTCTATGCATAACCAGATGTCAAGAACTGTTGTACATAAATGGATGTCAACCGCTAACATCAAAGATAGAACATCAGTAGATCATAAACTTCATTTGGTAATTAGACTGTTGTCTATCATACAATTACTTCTCCTGAGAAGCCATAGAGAGCCATTTTAAAGGTTGCAGCCAAATCTGATGTGCACAGTGTATGGAGAGCCATGACTGCCTTAAGTGGTCATATGATGTTGTGCTGGGCATTCAATATGTTGTGCTGGGCATTCAATATAGTGTGCTGGAGATTCAATATATTGTGCTGGACATTCAATATGTTCGATAGGTTGTGCTAGGCATTCAATATATTGTGCTGGGCATTCAATATGTTGTGCTGGGCATTCAATATGTTGTGCTGGGCATTCAATATATTGTGCTGGAGATTCAATATATTGTGCTGGACATTCAATATGTTCGATAGGTTGTGCTAGGCATTCAATATGTTGTGCTGGGCATTCAATATGTTGTGCTGGGCATTCAATATATTGTGCTGGGCATTCAATATGTTGTGCTGGGCATTCAATATGTTGTGCTGGGCATTCAATATGTTGTGCTGGGCATTCAATATATTGTGCTGGGCATTCAATATGTTGTGCTGGGCATTCAATATGTTGTGCTGGGCATTCAATATATTGTGCAGTGCATTTGATATCTTGTCCTTGGAATTCAATATAGTCCTCGGCATTTTATACGTTGTCCTGGGCATTTGATATGTTGGTTATATAATGGTGATTACTTGTATACCAATGATGCACGGACATGTGTTATTTTTAGGTGTTCTTAGTATTATATTCATGCTTGTTTAAGTTGGGGGGGGCAATGTCATCATATCTTTTCCCCTGTAAAAAGGGGGTGGGGGTCACAAGTTATGGTCCTGAAAGGGGAGGTCTATCTACTTTGTTTTACACACTGCCGCACAATACGGCACGCTAGGTATAAAATGTGAAAACAAGAACTACTAAAAGTCAAAGTATGGTGAAAAAACAACAAGAAAAAAGTACTCAAATAGAGCAAGTTCAGGAGGGCTTTCTCGTGACATCAATCACAGACTGTGCATCGGGTAAATGTTGAATGAACGTGGTCGATTAGCCATAGTACCGGGACATAGGAGCTTTGGCACACAGAATGAGTCAAAATGAAGTCGTGTAAAGGCTGTATTAGTCAAGGGATTTGTAATTTCCAATGCGTTCTAAAATATCATTAATTGTAGTAATCAGTTGTTACTGGTGAGACAAGCTTGTAGGTAATTAAATAGGAAACTGACAGTTAAGTGTGAAAAGAGTTTTTATACTGTTTATTATATTTGTCTTTGGGAACCTACCGCTTGTAAAGCAATATTTGGAACAAGTGTTTAAATTTTAGGAACAGAGTAGGTAATATATACTACAACCTTATCAATAATGTACTTTGACTTTAACAGTTCTTGTTTTCACATTTTATACCAAGCGTGCCCTATTGTGCGGCAGTGTGTAAAACAGTAGAGTAGTGAGGTCAAACTGCACAGGCCAGTGGAAATTTGAGTGTGTTGTGTCATTTTTCCAGGGGAGCTAAGTGAGAGCTGATATTGGTATTTTATTGCTTAGTAAACCGCTCAGTTTCTAAAGGGAGGGGGTAAGTTTGCGTCGATAGCTTTCAAAAGAAGACAGACCTCCTTTCAGGACAAAAACTTGTGACCCCTCCTTTTATGACAGGCGAAAAGATATGATGACATTGCCCACCCCCAAGTTAAACAAGCATGAATAGAATACTAATAACCCTTAGAAATAACACATGTCCATACTGTTACATCATGGGTATACAAGTAATTACCATTATATAACCAACATATCAAATGCGCAGCACAATATATTGAATGCCCAGCACAATATATTGAATGCCCAGCACAATATATCGAATGCCCAGCACAACATATTGAATGCCCAGCACAACATGATATTAGAGCCTTTAAGTCAGTCACGGCTTTCCATAACAGTGTCTGAGACGTTGAAACCACAAAAGCACAGCTTTTTCTGCCTTTTGTTGGCTATCATTTTATTCATAAAATCACCCTTTTACTTGAAAACATAAAGGAAAACAGCCCTATCGTTGAGAACGAAAAATATCTGATCATTTCTCTCATTCTAAAATATGTCACTGTATAAAATGTATTGTGAAATATTAATGCATGTTGCTTTCTTATAGATACTGAATTCTCATAGAGAAAACAGAAAAGAATCAGGATTTGTCATGCTTTTCATATGAACTCCAGATTTCATCATGAATAGTACACTTTGCAAGACAGACTTTCAATTTGCAAACATCAAGTTATCTCTGACATATATCTCTGATATATGAAAGTACCGCTACCGAAGAGCGCGCTGAAAAATATGTTTGGCATTTTAAAATTACTTACGTGCCCGAAGGGCGAGCCGTAAAATGTAACTAATATATGATGAAATTTGTTGCTTGTACGATGTATTTCAGGCAAGTATGAGCCCGTATTGATATTCAAGAACTCACTGACACCTCCCCTTATTGGACATTTCAAAAACATAACCCCCCCCCCCCATCACAACAAGCAAAAATGGGGTGACCCCATGGTCAGCCTGAGGGGGGTCGGTGGATACATGTATCCACCGACCCCCCCACCCTCAGGCTGAAGAAACTGACCAGTCCCTAACCTCAAAAAACATTACACAACTACAAAATATTAAAAATCTAAGAACATGAAGGTGAGAAAGAGCATGAATTGTTCTGAAAAAATCTGACACTGATAACATAAGCTGTGTCTGGGAACTCTGATTGCTTCAGCTGTTTACAGTGTCCAATGATAAGCTACATGTAACCTTCTCGAGCGCTGCAAAACTAACGGAAACCTAATCAAATTCTCTTTGTGACCTTTCAAAACGCTTGACCTAGCTTGACATGATCTTGAAATGAAGTGCTCATGCTTTTAGCTTAATACGGTATCCTTGACTTTTTTCGGTCAATTTGTTCAGCTGTTTTGAAAGTGGTAAGCAAATCGCTAATGGCCCAAAATATTTCCAGGCCCTTTTTGTCCTCATCGTCCTGTAATCTCCATGGCCCCTTTCCATTGTTTCGTTGCATATTGTATAAATGGGGATCCCGGCAGACGAGAATATTTATCTGGTGTTCAACGTACACAACAAAAAAGGGGTTCAAGATTCACGTCAGCGTCTGACGGTGTATGCAACACTCACCTTCAGATGAAATTCAATATTACTGATACCGTAGCCCCTTTACAGAAGTATCCTTATCAGGTAGGCATGGCAGACCGTTATGCAAACACCTCCTGCATCAACAGCCTTGCTGTGATTGTGTAACTGTATCAGTCGATTAGGGGTAGACTATTTGATATTTTGGGGTGGAGGAGCTTAGAAGAGTGGGGTGAATTCTAAGAAACTGATTTGAATAAAACATCAAGCAAGACAAACAGCGGGAAATATAAAAACACAAAACACTGCAAGCAGACACGAAGTAAAATAATGCAGCGACAGTCACCTCCTGTCATTACAAATATATCGGCGAATTCTGAGTTTAAACCCTGAAACCGGTTTCAATCGACTCGATTTTGCCTCTTAGAACAAATTTAACCAGTGATTGCGACTTTGTAACACATCGAATCCAGAACGGCCGTCCTTTGCAATCACTTTACCCTGTATCAGTGATTGAAAATATTGTTTGAGTTAGGGGTCAGCTTTGGGCTGCTGTACATTTCTCTCCCTGGGCACTATTTATATTATTTTATCAAATTTTCGTCTTTGGGAAAAACATTCCCACCAACTAGCAGAGCGGTTGCGCAGAAAACTCCTGTGGTGACGAAGAAAGTTAAGGAAAAATTGTCAGAATTGACCAAGCCTGAGAAAATAATTCCACGTAGAGCAGGGGCATTAATGACATATGGTCCCTCCTCACTATTCCGCGCCCCTCCCAAAGCAGGGCCCCTTCGCTTGATATTAAATGGTTCATCCCTGAGCAGAGCGTTCGACGAATAGTTGACCCTGAATCCATAGAAAATGGTCAGGACGCCCGTATTGTGCAATATAATCATTTAACTGTGTCGTTAAATCCGACTCGAGACAGGCTGTATAATATGAAATCAATTCAGGTGGAAAAAAAATCAATATCATTCAAAAGTAAATGAATAATTTACGAGGTCAAAATTGAAAAGTACATAATTGCACTTGAAACCATTGTTCATTTATGCTAGTGCCATGTGTCAGGACTTGCTTGCTACATCCGTCGAAGTTGACTTTGAATCCCGGACAATAGACTAGACGGCTGCTTTGTGTAATGTGTGATGTAAGGGGTCGTTAATCCCCGGGGCGCTAAATGCCAATCAATAATCAAGAACCAATTAATTAGTGTGAATGACAGCAGCCAAGGAACGTAGTCGAAAGTTGTACAGTACAGTGTATTCAGACGAAATACGGTACTGGTGGTATTTTGCCCTATGACAAAAGTGTGTACTAGTTGGCAGTCTGTCCATAACGATATCTGAACAACTAAAACACACAACTCTTATACTTCTATTGAAAAAAAAACTATGGTCGAACATAACGCATGGTATATTTTATTTTTGATGTGTTGTACCTAAGACTGTCATTTTTGTTCGCGCAGGTGTTTTTGAACATGCGCATTGGGGAAAAAACATGTCATGTGTCGAGGACTTTGATATGGTTTATGCACAGCAAATTAAGAAAGTATTTTTTTGGCATTGAAAACAGACAAAGTCACTCGAGAAAAAGGAAACATTGTCACTTTTTTTTCTCAGTCAATCCATGATCAGGATGACTCGCGAAGCGCACTAAGTCCAACTACGTCGTTACATGGAGATATAAAGAAAGAAATGCCTCCATGGTCGTTAGACATCGACACGCTGGCTTGATTCCTCAATGGCGAAAAATGTTTAGACTTGGTTGTGAATTCCATGTAGTTCATTAATAAGAGTTTTGTAATGTTAAAAGCTCACACGCTTTGTAGACCCCCATAAAGAACAGGTTACGGTGACAACAACGAGGCCCATTCATCACAAACCAAATGGAACTAATCGCGAGGCGCTTGGCGGGTGGGAGTAGTTTCGTCTGAAAAGAAAGTAAGTTTGTATTATAGAAATTAAAATCGTTTGGGATTGTCCATTTCTGTTATATAACACTGACCTTCAGGACAAGAACTAAATATGTATCGGAGTCCCACGGTCCCTAGGAGACGGGAGTTGACGAAAGTAACCGAAAACTAACAGAAGCCTACTATTTGAGTTGCACCTGAGCTTGTGCGACGCAAACAGGCCCAAAAGACGTCTCTGTGGTGAAAAGTGCCGCCAACGAAGCTGTTTGTGCAAAACAGTGTTCGTGTGCAGTTTTTCAGCGGGCGGGCAAATTTAAAAAAATATTCGGTGAGCCGGGAGAAAAAAGTCAATATTTACTGTGAGCGAGGAAGAAATTTCTCTGAAAAGTGCCACTAGTAACTCACTCTATGTTGAAACTTTTTGCTCTGTAGTATCTGAGAAAATCCTACTTTCAGGACCAAACGTTGTGTAAACGTTGTGCAGATACAATAAAGCATTTTAACCAGATTGGTACTTGTGTGTGTGTATATATATATATATATATATATATATATATATATATATATATATATATATATATATATATATATATATATATATATTATATATATATGCAGTTAGGTGAGAAACTGATACATACAACGTCCTCTAGACAGTCTTGAAGATTAGCCCAATAATAGCAGTCCAAAAGCTCTTGTCATTGGGTTGGGAAACTAGAAATTCACAAAGGGTGCAAAAAGACCAACTGTGTCACCTTCGTCATTGGCTCGCCTAAACCCGCCACTGGAACAATGCAATTCGTGGCTGGTATGATGCATTTTATTTGATAATGAGCCCGTATCTTCATTCAAAAATACACTGACTACCCTAATGAGATTTTCAAAAACCATGACAACCCGAATAACTAAAACGAAAACAAAGTGTGACCGCCCATGGATCCACGCCTACCTAGCTCCAAGGCCGAAGCTATACTGACTAGTCCACTTGGTAAGCCGGGAATCGGATAGAGAGCGGGGCCATATATCACTAGTTCAATGACTTTTAAGTTCGGGCAAAATATACGGCAAGGTACATGGAGGAAACTTGCTATTTTTTTCTTGACATCATAATCAAAAATTAAAACTATAGATTATGGATTAACCGGAAAGTGGAGCAAGAGAACTGCAAGGACATCGTTTCCATTTGCATAAAGCCAAATCACGGCCCCTTGCCCGGGGGCCCTTGTAACGGCACACACTCCAATGGCACTTTTCAGAGTGAGCTACAATGCCATGTTTCGTATGAAAAGTTACATTTCAGAGTAAATTACTAAGCGACGGTATGATGAAAATACAGGAGGTCTTAAATATTTGAATGGCTCAGACGTAGTATGTGTACTTATAGTGTGGGTGTGAGGGTTGTCATGTGTTTGAATTTGAAGAAAGACTATGGGTACAACCTAATTACAGTCTAACACGCACACACATACATATATGTATATATATATATATATATATATATATATATATATATATATATAGAGAGAGAGAGAGAGAGAGAGAGAGAGAGAGAGAGAGAGAGAGAGAGAGAGAGAGAGACTCTGAAGTAACATCGTGTGTAATGAACGACTGTTACAAATGTCAGCCCTCATAGTACATGTGTAGTGGCTGATTAAGACTTTAAAACTGAAGCTTAGCTTGAATTCCTGCAGGTTATCGTTCGAAAGAAAATCATTTGTCAGACTGTATGAAGAAAAATTAGTGATGAAAATACTTGATAATATACTTATCACAAGCACTGATGAGAAAACAGTGCTGGGTCTTTTGTATGGAGACAGATGCACTATACGCTTTATCTTGAAATCTAGCATGGAGACACCCCTTTTTGATTATAGATTTTACATTGTCTTCTCATTTCAGGTCTTTTGTGAACATTCCAAGAAAATTGCTGTGATGTGCTCTTGCATTTCTGCGTGCAAATCAATGGAACCGGCTGTAGTCCGCGCCTCTTTCTTATATTTATTTTCTCTCATAAAGCCAACAGCACTGACATAAATGAAAAAATAACTGATGTGAATGTATATCTATTCAAGTTCAAACGCATCGTGGTAGTGAGCGCATCGAAATTGAAAGACTTAAAGTTTTGCTCACAAACTTTCGCGTGGAGAAACTACAAAATATTTCCGTTCGAAGAAAAAAATCGGGAGTCATTACGCGTTAATTCTGGTACCAGAGAAACAACTCACCCAATATTGCTAGACACTTGAAATTCAAAATGGCCGCCATCCCCGTGTTACCTCTTTAAGGAGAAATTACAATTTTTCATTTCCACAAAATTTGCCGGTGAAAAATCTTATTTACAGCGTGACCTTCAAAATGAGCCCCCCCTCCCCCTCACACACACAAGCGGGAGACCCAAGTATTGTGAAAAATTGAGAGTCAGTATGTCTACCCCCAACGTGCATTTTACCTTGAATTCTGAGCTACTCAATTGTGAACTTTTCCTTCTTAACGACGTCCTGGTGGTTAATAACCGTTCAACTACCGTGTGAAAAGTGACTCAAGGCCATGGATTTCACAACAACTTCTATCCTTCAATAAAAGGTTCTCAAAGGAGCTTTCCACTCTGATTTCTGATTGTTCGTTCGTCCTCGTTCTTTCTTTAATGAACCCTCTTTCTTGGCTGCACATAACGTCTTAAAGTACTGTTTGCATATCGTCTTTCTCAGTCAGCTCCTTGGTCTTTCCATAGTCACGAAAATCGAGCCCCTGGGTTGGTTTGATTGTCAATGGGTTCAACCCAGAATTCGCATGGAGCTCGGTACAAACAAGACCATTTTGCACAAACGTACATGGGAACACTTGCACACGACGTCGACATTGCAAAGTGTCACATGGGTTTGTTTGTATATCGCCACCACGTGATCTCTTGTTCGTATTTAGTCAATAGAGCTCCTGCATGGCCTTTGTTTAAGGGCCATTGTTGGGTGATTTTAGACAATATCTGTTGCTAATTGTGCTGTGTTGTGTTGTGTTGTGTTGTGTCGTATGTTACCCATTCTCTTTTTATCTCTCCACTCTTTTCTGCAATTAACTTTGTTTTATCCTTTGAAATTTGCCCTTACATCTATCCAATGAGCCCCGATATTCTTAGCGATTATATTCTTATCAAGTCCATTTTCGTCGTTTGTTCTTACTTCTATTACTCAGTGTTTAGGGCTGAGCCAATTACGGCCTTTAATCCTTGCCATAAATTCTCTTGCTCAGACTCTCCTTTCATGCATTTTCGGACCTGGTTCCTTACTTCTACTTGAAACTTTGTAGCTGTGAGTGATCTTCGACCGGCATTGTTCCAATCTCATTCTCTTCTCCGTTACTAGAGTTTCTCATCACTGCATTGTTGGTGCATTTTCCTCCAGCTTCATCACTGAAGTCCCCTATGATAATAATGATGACAATTTCTGTCTTACCGACGCCCTCTATACATGTAGCCCTGTAGACGCTCAGAGAGGATCTTCATTTTTTTCTTACTGCAGGTTAGTGCAGTCTTGAATCACAGAGGCGTTCATGGTATCCATCTGTCCATGAATGCTGGCGTTGATGATCTCTCATTGACTGTGCCATACACACTAATACATCGGGCAATGTGAGAGTTCGCTTGAAAAGTAACCCGCACCCGTTCTCGAGGTCTTTGCCCAATGAACACGGTTGCTCAATGTGGTAAAGTGTCATGTGCGTTATGTGCATATCATAATATGCATGGCTTCTTGTAATATGCATATATTTATTTGCGGGGTCTGCGGCCAGAATGTCTAATTATCCGTGGTTGTTCTAACGTTTCACGTAAAAATGTTTAGTGCTCTTTTCCAGAGACTTGACATATTTGGCTCTAAAGAACACTTTAATCTCAATCACGTCCTATACAGATTATCATGTAGAATCAATATTGATGAGATACATGGCGAAATCCGCCCTCCCTTCCCAACTGAGTAGCAGGCCCTGGTCTAACTTTCCAGTGTCATACTACCGCTTCAATTGTTTGAAATTCATCGTTTCGTTGTACAAGGTAGGAGAATAATGATGTCGGTGGTTTGCTGTTGCCTTCCGTTATTGCTGGCTGATAATTGTTGACTCCCCTGCCGAGCCGATGCCCGTTCGAAGTGTGAACTCGTTTGTCTAGTTTCACCCTAATCTGGTGTCAAACCCCCTTCCGAGTCCTCACCAAAGTTCAGATGGAGACTGGTAAAATTGCTCCTTTAGTCACCGACGACTAATCCAAAATCGAGTACGTGTTTTACATGTATTTGCTTACAGGTTGCCGATCTCCAGGTCTGACTTTTCCAAGTCGATCTGTCAGTAGCTACGTCTTCATAGATAGTCAATGTGCACTTTCTAATCAATTCTGCAAAATATCGTTCAGAATATTGTGCCCATCACTATTTGGCTTGTTTTCTAAGCGTACACCCTCATGTAGTTGTACGTTCCAAGATGTTCCCATCCACGAAAGCCATGGTGAACCATGAAGAATAGCTCTCCATACCTCAATGACAGCCTGAGGCCTCTTCACGCAATATGCATATAATTCCGTGCTTGCACCTTAATTCTCTGTGTCAACTGTACAGAGGGCCAGCTCCGCTAAGTCTCACAAAGTCACAACATTTTCTCAATAGTTTTAATCACTCTGCATTCACATTGCCGTGATATGGAGTTTCATGTCTCCCTTGTTTCAATTTTACGAATGCTTTTGGTTTTTTTGTTTGTTTTTATTGTGGTTGTGTGTATTCTGCTCCAAGCTGAGATGGTGCACTTTGATATATTACTAAATAATTAAATTGACCCTTGCCATGAAAGAATGCTATTGGTGTGGGAGATGACAGCCAAGCATTGTAGGACGTGCATACTTGAAGAAGGGACGTAACCAATGCATAGTTTTGCAAAGCTGTCGTGGCAAGGAAAAAATACTGAAGTTGCTGTTGGTCGAGAGGTGAGTGTTACATACCGCATTTCAGTATAGCAGACGTGATTCTAGAAAGCTTACCACAGTAAGAATACATGTGAAATCAAGATGTAGTTTTGACTACCAGAATCCCTTTTTACACGATTTGCAACTTCATAACTAATTTGGGTCACGAGAGGTTTGAAGTCACCAAAGAATTAAAAACTTTAGAAGGGACTGTTCGCTTTCCTTATAGTGTTCACTTCCGAACCATGCATGCAATCACATCAAACAGTTGAACAATAGGTGCTAAAAGGTTTTACAGTTACTCAAGGAAAACATAAAATGCAGCCAAATCTTGATTTAGTGAGAACTGTTTTCAAACGACCATGAAACGACCAAACGTCACGTGACATACTTAAGTTGTAAAGTATGTCGTATGATGTCAACCGGTTGATTAGATTCTCTGATAAGGTTAAGACGCAAGGTCGTTATAGGCAGCTTAGCTGCTAACATAAGTGTGTTGCCAAGAAGGTAAGGAGGTGTACTGAGGTAAAATGCGGGACAGATATTTTCACTCTCAAACTTTACCAATTCTTCTCTGATCTACCGCTTGTGGGGGTTCATTTTAAAGCTCTTGGTGTAAGAAAAATTTTCCATGTCTTTGTTTTCGGAAAATCGAAATTTTTTATTTTTCTCAATAGAAGTAACACAGGGATGGCGGTCATTTTGAATTTCAAGTATCTGTAAAGCAATGGGTAATTTGTTTCTATAGTACCAAAATTTGCGCAGTGACCCCGATTTCTTTCTTTGAATGGTTGAAAGATTCCTTGGGGAAAATTTGAGCGAAAGCTTAAGCCTTTTACTTTCGAGACGCGTACAACCTTAACAGTTCCATTTTTATCATCAGTCATCAAGGGAAAATTATTTAGGAGGTAGAGATTTTCATCGAGGACAAAGCATCCTCTACCTTGAATGTGCGACAAGAGGTTGAGATGGGAACTTTAAGGGAAAAGGGGAGAGAAGGCTGTTGGTAGCGAGAAATCGACATACTTGAGCTCGAAATTGTTTGTTAAGTACATGTATGGCGTATATAAGCGTCAAATATTTACTCTAGATCTTTCTCTGAAGATTGGATGGGGTGATCATCGATAACAGTGGCCTTGCACTACATTCACGTTGCAGAATACCTGTCCGGACTAAACTTAGACATTTCGTCGATACAACCTACAGTATAAATTTTAATACAAGTACATGAATGAATGTCATTATGCTCTCTGTGTGCCAGCATATAGACCGAATAGAATGATGATGTTCAGTAAAAACACCTATAGTTATGTACGTGACCCCCACAACTTGGGCAAATAAATAAATTTGATGTAAGGGTTTTTTGGAACTCGACGCTTTGAATTACCATCTTCAATACTTGACAGGAGCTCACTCGTTGTTTTTTTCTGAATTATATATTCATTCTTCATTTGAAATTTGACTTTATTGAGTGTTTATCCATACTAAGGAAAGTTTAAGCAAAATCTGAAATAAGTATAGTAACCTATATTGCATTTTAATCTCGTGAAATTTGCTTGCCTACAAGGTATCGGGACGCAGTAGCCACTTTGCAGGGGTCAAGCTGTTATTGCACGCATGCGCCGATGTAATTCACCCTATAAGAATTGTTTGAATCCCTTATTTTTCATACGTTACGACGGGTTGTTTTCGCTTAAGCTTGAATATTATCGGAAAATGCCTATCATGATCAGAGAGCAAAACTGACCCGAATTCAGCATTTTGGGGGTTTACTAATACCTTATGAGCAGATGAGGTATGAGTGCCTATTTCACATTAACGGGCACATGCGATAACCTGTATTCTGAAACGGCCATCAGCATGATTAACAGTACACAATATATTATTCATATATACAGTAGGAGTTGTCCCGCCACTTCTGGTCGTAGATGGCATGCATTATGATCACTTTCGTGTCGTCTATTTTGATTTAAAAGTATCGGTAAATATTTGATAATTTGTTTATCTTGCACCAAATCTTGTTTCCAAATTTTGCATTATGATTTTATTATTCAGTTGATTTCGAAATAGACTGAAAGAGATCCATCGTTCGAGGACGTTCTCTGCGCTCCCCTCCTGGAAAAGGGGGGGGGGGGGGGGTGCGTAGAAGGGGAGAGTAGAGAGCGCCCTCGAGCGACGGATCATTCAGTCTACTTTCGGCAAAATTTTAAGTATTTCAATTTAAGGCACGAATTACCTCAAGGTAGTACGCACGTGACCTTCAGGACAGATATTCGGGCTCTCAATTTTCCCAATACTTTTCTGGTCTACCGTGTTTCGGGACCATTTTCACAGTCTATATTTTGAAAAAAGAAAATTTTATTGTTAGAATTTACATTGATAGAGTTAACACAAGGTTGGCGGTCATTTTGAGCTTCAAATATAGTATAAATGTCAGGCAGTTTATTTCTCTAGTACCCTGATTTTTATTCTTGATTTGGTCAGAGAGTGGAGAGAAAATGTTGAAAGTTTCACCAAGGACAGAGGGTAAACGTAAGGGAAGGTGGCTCCACACATAGGCTATTAAATTATGTTAAGAGTTGTATGTTTACTCTTCTGTGGTATGGTCTGGTTGTGTATTAGTTCAGTGATTATTTTTGTAAAGTATATTCATGTTGTATATTGTGTTACGTGTCGGCTACTTGGTGTTAGGAATTTCAACTTGAAGCAGCCATGGCGAGACGAAACCGAATTGTGATCCTTTGACGCTTTTGTTTCGGAGCCCTGAGTGCTTCCTTTATTAGTAGCTTCGGAATTTATGTCTTTGTTCATGTTTGATTGTTTTGCTCTTCTTACAGTGTTGATAGAATGTCTGTATTTAGATTTGTGAAGGTTTATGTGGAAGCCATATTAATTGCATTGCTGTTCGTTTGTTTGTTCAGTCTTGCCTTCAGTAACGTGCCTTTTATGTTTTTGTTTTCGTTTCTTCTCATCGATTGCGATATCCAATCGTAGAATTCGTGCTTTTGATCAAGATATGTTGATCGCACTTGTGTAACTCGGGATTATTTAACGCCATGGCCGCCATATTGCTACACCTTGGATAGATTAAGGAAAGTTTGCGTAAAAGTTTATGATGACGTTGCACGTCACCGACACACTTTTTTTTCGAAGCAATATTTCTTATCGGAGACACTAATTTTCAAAAATCAGAGATGTACTGTAGCAATAGTTTACTCGAAGAATGAAAGGAAAACTGGCCTTGAAAATAAAATAAAAAGACCATTAATTAATTTTAAAGGAGTGCATATTTGGAGTAGAAAACCTAAATGTTGGTATCAATGATAAAGATAAATTTACGTCAAAAACTTGATACTACTTTATGGAATTTAATATCCCATATAAAACTAGAATATAAATGTATGTAGAAAAAAATGACAACTTCGTTTCACATTTAATAAATCCTCATTCTGAAATGCCAAGGTTTGGAAGGATTGACATTCAAACAAAATGCTTAAAATCATGATCGGCAAAACTGAAACTATTATTGAAATTGTAAAAACTTCGTTGCCAAACTAAATTGTAGTTTTGTTATACAGTATTTTAAGAAAGTAATGTGAAAATTTCACAAAATTTGACGGACCCAGCCAGAGTGGAGTTAATTTTTATTGGAAATGTTGAAAACGACGGAAAAAAGAAGCTAGGATCATAAATCGGGGCCCCAATATATAGTGATGCAGATTTTCGAAAATATCTGTCATGCATTTTCGTACAAAATCTGATTTCCTTTCTTTGTAAAACTAAATTTGTTATGAATCAATGTGATATATTTTAAGGAACTATGCATGCCTTTCTTTAAGATTCCATAATAATATCGGTTTAACGAAACTCAAATTTTACTCAAATCTATACCAAAGTCGAATTTGAAAATGACGTAGTGTGAGTAAGTTCTGCACCCGGGGCAGCACTAGCGGAGAAATAGGTGTGTTGACGGAGAAGGGAAGGAAAGATGAGTTCTGGCCAGAGAGGGGCAGAGGTCGGTAAAATGGTGTAGTTACCTCAGAGAGATTCGTCATAGGAATGTTGCTCAGGTGTGAGGATCAGCGTTACAACACGGTAACTTCCTTCTCACATTTCTCTCACCGCGTCACTCTGAAAAGGCTGCGTAGATTGGGAACCCGCACTGTGCACTCAGCGACGATGTCTTCGGAAGCTTCTCCGTTCGGAGTCGTTGACTACGTGCTGTTTTCCGCCATGCTGGGCGTGTCCCTCGTGACGGGGATCTATCACGGTGTCAAAAGCGGGCAAAGAACCGGCACAACAGAGTGAGTACATTTATTCATCATAGAAAAGGAAAGTGACTCGATATTGTTTTAGCAGCTGGGAACTTTTATTAAACCTGCCGTCCTGATTGCTCATGTTCTTGCGGTACCATATTATTTATCGACACATCTCCTTGATACGTAACGATCGATAAGCCTCGCTAAGAGCTAATTAATGCAGATTGAAGACACAGGTTTAAATAAGTACTGAAATAAAAATTCGTATTGAAATAACCATGGCTTCAAGCTTTCGCAGAAGTAGAAATGATCGATCTATATAATGAACACAAAAAAGCTAAACATTATTGTCCAATCACGGCAGTACCCACAGCATACAATCTTATCGTAGATTTCAAAAGTGACGACTTGAGTTCTCAACATCTCTCTTCATCCTCGTTCGCATGCCTAGATTCCTAGTCGCCGACAAATCCATGAACTGTCTACCCGTTGCCGTGTCCCTCTTAGTCTCATTTCTTTCGGCGCTGACCATATTAGGATTTTCTGGAGAAATCTTCGTCTACGACGCCACATACTCATGTATTGCTTTGTCTTACGTATGGATGATGCCCACGGCAACCTTTCTCTTCGTTCCGGTTTTCCACGGTCTCAATTTAATCAGCGCATATGAGGTGAGTAAAGAGTAATTTTATTTATTTATTTATTTATTTATTTATTTATTTATTTATTTACAGTATTAATGAGCGTCCGAGCTACTCAACATCACTTTCACAGTGTGTTACATCATTTCACTTAAGGTAATACAGTAGAATACGCCTGGCAGATATTCGAACTCTCAAACTTTGGCAATTATTCTCTTCTCGCCTACCACTTGTGAGGGCTCCGAGTCATTTTGGAGTTTATCGAGTAAACAAAGTTTTCATCGGCTTGGTTTTGTGAAAAATTTGAATTCCCCCCCCCCCCCACCCCTAGAAACAGCACAGGCCATTTTGAATTTCAAATGTCGGTAAATGTTGGGTAATTTGCTTCTCAAGTATCAGAATGTACACGATGATGTTATCACTGATTGTAATACTGGTTGTAGCCGGTCTTAGGAAGTCCACCCACGGCTCAGAGAGGCGTATCGGAATCTTGGACAGAGTAGGGATTCTCAAAGTATGTGATCAATGGACTTGAATTCACTACTGAAGTGCAAGGTTACACATCAGAAATACCCAGCTGAGGATAGTCTGTGTTCCCGTCTTTTTAAAAGGAATTGATACATTGTATGCAGATTGATTTGAAAAACCTTCAAATCACTAAAGAACTACTGAATTAAATCATTTTATGTCGCCTTTACAAAATATACCCCAGTCGATTCTTTTTTGCAGATTTTTGCTAAAATTTTGATAAAAAACTGCATTGCCAGTCAATGAAATATGATGTCCATTTTAAAATTATCAAAGAAATTGCAGGAAACTTCATAAAAATGGTAAAATAATGCATAAAATTTTGATTGGAAACAGTATATATAGCTCTCAAAGGGTTAAGGTAGAACGCCCCCCGGGACAGAAATTCGGACTCTCAACTTTGTTCAATTCTTTTCTGATCTACCACTAGTGGGGTTCATTTTAAAGGTCTCCGATGAAAAAAACCTTTCACAGTCTTTAAATAGTTTTTTTTTCGAAATTCGAAAATCTTTCTTTTCTCCATGGAGTAAACACAAGGATGACGACCATTTTTGTAAATCTTGCGTAATTTGTTTCCCTAGTACCAAATTTTGCACGGTGACTCCAGATTTTTATTCTGATTCTAAAAGAGAATGGTTGAAATATTCCTTGAGGAAAGTTTAAGCAAAAGTGTAAGTCTTTCACTTTCGAGGCGCATACTATATACCTTACGTTAATTTTCTCTCATTGGGCATCAAATATATGCAATTTACATAATCTGCATCTATTACACAATTATTAAATAAACTTCCTGATGTTAATGATGCAAACACAATCAATGTCCTGAGAACGAAACTCAAGGTGAAGGCAAATTTGTATCGTTCTTTGACCTTTATGTAGACTTCGGGATTACAAAATAATACTCTCGGCAAAGGAAAATTTAGTCTATAACTGACACGCGATTTTTATTCTAGACTTTTAACTACAATTGTTGAAAGTTTCCTTGACGACAGTCTTAGCCAAGTTTAAGTCTTTCAATTTCGAGGCACGAACTACCCTCAAGGAAACAGAATTAAAGGCAGGGGAAGCCTATTTTCCCCTATCTCACTGGAACGCACCTCGGGGACAGACATTCGGACTCTCAAACTTTTACAGTTCTCTTCTGATATACCACATGTGGGGGTTCATTTTAAAGCTCTTGGTGAAAGAAAACTTTGACCGGCTTAGTTTTTCGAAATTCGAAAATTTTTTATTTTCAATTTCTCCATACAGTTAACACAGGGATGGCGGCCATTTTGAAGTTCTAATATCGGTAAATCTTGGGTAATTTGTTTCTCTAGTATCAAAATTTGCAAGGTGACCCCCCTATTTTTATTCTTGATTTTGAAAGAGAATGATTGAAAGATTCCTTGAGGAAAGTTAGAGCGAAAGTTTAAGTCTTTCACTTTCGAGGCGCATACTACAGGTTGTCTGCTTTCTCCAAGATCTGGCCTTGGAGATAATCTGGTAAAAATCATGCACTGGGGCTCATTCTACAGACGATGTCACTTTTTTACAGTACTTCGGTCTGAGATTTAACTACGCCGTTCGAATCACAGCGGCCCTGCTGTTCGCACTGCAGACAATCTTTTACATCGCCGTTACCATGATCGGGCCCGCACTGGCAGTGGAAGCAGGTGAGACGTCCGTTCAAATAGTAGCGATCAATAAAATGGTGATATTTTCATATAAAAATTTGTTTATGTTGATAATGATACCAATTTCCGGTTGAGATGATGATGATGATGGTGGTGGTGATGATGATGATGATGATGATGATGATGATGATGATGATGATTATGGTGGTGGTGGTGGTGGTGGTGGAGATAATGATGATGTTGACGACGACAAAGTAGTGCAGTCTGAGCAAAGTATAATTGCCTTGGACATTCCTGAAAAAGAACATTTAATGCAACTAGGCATTTATGTTGCTTCTCCTCTAATAAAAAAATTCCTCTCTTTGCCTGACAGTTATGAACGTAGATATATGGATCACGCTAGCCGTTACCGGAGCAGTCTGTGTGTTCTACACTGCAGTGGTGAGTTGTGTCAGTTTCTGCATTCTAGAATGATCATACACAAAGCGACAATCTTTTCTTGAGGTGTGTTCATGAGTGGACATATCATGACTGCTGCATCACGATGTCAGTCTGACCTGTAATCCAAGAACATCAACATTTCTTCAGCTTTCTTCACCATAACTCAAGGCAGGTATTCGGACTCTTAAACTTTTGCACAATATTCTCTTGGCCTACCATTTGTAGGGTCTATTTTGAAGCTTATGGAGTAAATAAACTTTCCACAGTCTTAGTTTGTGAAAAAAGGGTAATTTTATTTTCCCCCATAGAAATAAAGCAAAGGGATGGCCGCCATTTTAAATTTTGAATATACCTTATCGGTAACTACATGTATTTTGTAATTTGTTTCTCAAAATTTTGAAAGAGAATGGTCGAAGGATTGCATGGGGGAAGTTACAGCGATAGTTCAGTCTTCCATTTCGAGGCGCGAACAAACTTAAGCATCATTTGCATGTGACAGTAAAAGCGTATTCTTTTAATCATATGCAATTTTAACTTTTACTTTACTGTTATAGGCCAACAAATCATACACGAAACAGCAAGAATTAAGAACATGTTGGCCCATTCAAAGCTGAAGTACAATTCAACATCATCTTAGGGGGTATATTTGTATTTATTCACCATTAAGGGCATCCTCTGACTGGTACCGATTCATACCATCAGGACGGTGTGGTCCAGTGTACTTCAGGTGTACAATTCTATGATAGTAAAGCACCCTCTCGCAAACCTAAGATATCTTCACTTAATCTTCCAAGATTTGCCTGTAACAATAATCTGTAACATTTGCGCACCTCAGGGGGGAATGAAAGCGGTCATCTGGACAGATGTCTTCCAGTTTCTCGTCATCGTTGGGAGTTTGATCAGCGTAATTGTCCTGGGTACCATCGAGGCCGGCGGGCTGGAGAATGTTTGGCAAATCAGCAAACGAGATGGCAAACTGGATATTGTCACGTGATTTTGTTCATATTTTAAGGGTTTTTTAAAAGTATTTGGCTAAGTAAACTCATTCGAGGACAATTTTTAGACGTTTTGACGTCAGAATCTCCACATGAAATTATAATATGCGATATATATATGTAATATGTAATTATATATATATATATATAATATATATATATATATATATATATATATATATATATATATTATATATATATATATATATATATATATATATATATATATATATATATATATATATATATCTTATATTTCTTTCAAATAAATTGATGTTGATTTAACACATGTCAACTACAGCAGGTTCGGCGATTTAGGCTTCCAAACAGGTATGGCCGCCATACCTGTGTTAACTCCGAGGAGGAAAAAATAAACTTTTTCAATGTTCGATAAACTAAGACCGTGAAATATTTTCTGACCTGAAGAATTTGAAAATGAGCCCTCACAAGTGGTAGACCAGCTAACAACTTTGCAAACAAATCGAATATTTGCCCCCGTGGGGCATTCTACGGTGCAGTCATAGAATCATCGATAGTAACCATTCCTTGCTTTTATCTCTCTGCTCGTGTTTTTTCCAGGTTTCCATTGGATTTAACTCGGCGAACAACGATGTTAAGTGTGATCTTTGGTGGAGGGATGAACATCTTCCCTTTTTCATCAGCCAAACCGCTGTGCAGAGATACATGTCGGCTAAATCTCTAAAACAAGCACAGGCGTAAGCACTATATAAGATTTTTGCCGTGAGGAACTTATTGCGCCCTCTATGTGGGATTTGAAAGATCAACATTAGGTACACGGTGTGTGTTCAGCCAAGAGTAGCCCAGCCAAGAGTAGCATGGCGTGCTCTGTGGAGTGAGCGTTAAGGCAGTATGCGCCTCGAAAATTGAAAGACATAAACTTTCCTCAACACAACGATCAGCTATTCTCTTACCAAGTAAAGATGAAGAAACAGATATCACTGTGCCAAAGTTGGTACTGGAGAAACAAATTATTTCCGATATTTGAAATTCAAAATGGCCGTCGGTCCTTTTGTTTACTCTGAGACTCGGGGAAAATAAAATTTTAGATTTTTGGGAAACCAGGACGATGAAAATATTTCTTACACCAAGAGTTTTATAATGAGTCCCCACAAGTGGTAGACCAAAATACTAGAGCTCTATTTCTGAAACGACTCTAACTCCAAGAAGCAATTTTACGACGTCACGTTTCGTATATTTCGAATGGTTGAAAATAAAGTTAATGCAATACGAATGTCTAAAAGAAATGTACTTCTGGTCATTACTCACAGATCTGCGATGCTAATTGTGCCCTTTCAGTTCGTCGTCCTGCCGACTGTATTCCTTTCGGGCTTGGTGATGTATGCTTACTATAATGGTAAGATCTCCGCACAAAACTTAATGGATTTCAAATCTATGGTGAGGGGTTCAAACGATAAAGGAGCTAACGTAAGCATTAGCAGGGTTAAGGAACAAATGTCTAAACAGAGAGACCTTAAAGATGTCTTCGCGGTAGGGTGAAAGTTCAAATGTCAAGGCAGGATGCGGTTTCGAACGTCAAAGTCGGCCGGGGAAAGGGAGACATGACAACACGTGGTGACGATTCAGACGTCACAACGGCAGGGCAGTGATCAAGGTGCAAATGTCAATGCAGAGTGAGGCTTCGAACATCAAAGCCATTTGCACATCTTCCCAAGGTGCACAAAAGTACATATTGAATATGCAGTAGCAAATTTAATAACACTTTTGACTTCGAGTCCCTGTCTAGCTACTGTAAGATTTTGAAAGAGTAAGTGAAGATAATCACAGTGAAAATTTATGATGGATATTTTACGAAGTGTGAGTGTATTGCTGACGGGACACACACCAGTCTGAATTCTATTCAGTTTCTCATATTCTTCGTCATTTATTCATTTAGTTATTCTCATTTTTCTGTTTCCAGATTACGTCATGCCCTTACAATCCGCTGTTAACGCAACATTTCCACCGGGTTAGTAAACTGTCGTTGTTCATGTTTCTTAAGACCGCTTGAACTTTAAATCGAACGATTTATTTATTTCACCCTTTATTGTCATTCATCTGTCGTGTGAAATTTTCTTGATAAGTGTGCGTATATTGCAGAACTCCACGCTGTTGAGGGCGCTAATCCGAAGTACACGCCGGACTACACTGCTGCTGAGCAAGTAAGTTATGATTATAATCAGATTTGTGTACGTCAGTGAAACAAAACAGTTCAAAAGAGGTTTCCTTAAGTCTGTCACGTCTTTTTCAATCATGGTCTTTTACATTGGTGAATATCAGCGGCAATGATGTTTTACAATGACAATGATATTACAGTGTATGGTAAATCACGGAGGTACAGTGAGAACTGCCTTCCGACTCAGTCTCTCTCACGGTCTCGAAGTTCGCCAGCATAGACACATAAGAATAACCACTTGGTCCTTCTTTGAATCGTAGATGCTGGTCTATTTTGTAAATACGCTGTTCGGATCGATACCCGGTGTACAAGGCCTCTTCGTATCTGCACTTTTTGCAGGTACTCTCAGGTAATGAACACCAAAACACTTAATCGTAACATTTTTTGTGAAAATCGCGCTTTCTCTTTCACAGCAGAAACCCTTAGCGCTACTGCGTGTAAGGTAGAATACACATATCCGGAAAGATATAATTCTATCTCTCAAACTTTTACAATTCTTTTCTGGTCTACTACTTGTGGGGACTCATTTTAAAGCTCTTTGCGTAGGAAAAATGTTCGCCGCCTTAGCTTTTCAAAAAAAAAAAGATGAAATATTTTTCCCTAAAGAGTACTAACACATAGACACTATTTTGAATTTCAAATATTGATAAGTGTTAGGTAACTATCACCAAACATTATTGCACGGTGACCCCGACTTTTATTCATGTTTTGATAAGAAGATGATCAAAATTTTCATCGAGGAAAGTTTGAGCAAAAGTTTAAGTATTTCACTTTCGAGACGCAAACCACCTTAAAACAACACCATCTTAAAATGTCCGCCTTTTTATACTCAGTTCAATGTCATCCGGATTAAACGCTCTGATAGCAGTGACTTTGGAAGATGTTGTGAAACCGTGGCGACGATGGAGGGCAGCCAGAGCGCAGACAGCGATGTACGAAAATGACGTCTTTGATACCATAGTTGCGAAAGTTCTAAGTGAGTGTTTACCTTGAAGAAAGCTATTAAGTTAAAGGAACTTTGACTAAATGACGTTTCTGCAATGCAGCACTTCCATGGAAATTGTGAAAAAATATCGAACTCTCTTGTCCCTACGTTTGTGTGCTATATGTAAGTGCAAAACTCACATGCACAATATGATTCCCAACCGAGGAAATAACTTGAAGAATTGCGAATAAATTCTCTATTAGAATTTGACAAACAGATACAAAAAGTTTGACGTCGACATGAAATTTCTCCAATGGATTACACTGGTTCAGCAGAACGAACAAAGAGACATCCATATGGACCACAGGAATAGAACAAAATATGTTATTTCTCCTTCTCCAAGATGATTTAATCGTAAGATCTCAGTGCATGTTGTAGACCCTTTTCATAAGTCTAGCGCCCCCTTTGGCCACTGTAAATTTGAAGTCAAAGCGAGGCTATTGGGGGAAACCCTGGGCACCGGACCCCTCGGGTTTTCCCCAGTGGCCTCGCTTTGACTTCAAATTCACAGTGGCAACAGGAGGGCGCTAGACTTATGAAAAGGGTCTATTGATAGTTTCACCTGCCTCTATTTTCAGCCGTCGTGTATGGAATCATTGCCATCGGCCTTGCCTACATGGCGTCTTCTCTCGGCACGCTCGTTTCTCTGACCAACACAATATTCGGTACATCCGGGGGACCGATACTCGGGGGATTCGCCCTCGGGATGTTCTACAGGCGGGCAAACTCGTGGTAGGTCACTTCGTAGCCTTCAGTTCACTGAGTCTGTTATTTCAGTTACCTCTATACTTGTCTCCGTTTAAAATTGACATTCAACTTACTGTGACTCATGATGAAAAAGTCTAACGAAATACTTAAAGTCTCCGGATCAGCGGCGATGTTTTCTACATATTCGCCGAATTATATACAAATTCATATGTTGAAGATCCACATTATTAACGTAGGCGTTTTGGAATGTTCATCATAGAACATTATACATTGTAGTGACTGTAGCTGAGATTCCGCGGAATAAATTTACTTATTTCTTGGGTATAGCAGCAAAATAGTGATTTACTTTGTGGCATGATGATATATTGTCATTATCTACAATAATATAATTCAGTGTTATTAGCTACTTGAATTACTGTCTCCATGGCGATGTACATTTCCAATCATCACAACTTTTTATTAGGGATGTAATTTTTTGCATTTTTTTTATTTTGCAAGAAATGTCGCTGGTCTCAGATAGTGCTTATGGCATCTATGTACGTGTACAGATACTTCACATGAAAGCAATGAGGCAGGCCTAGGGACACTTGAAAAAAGCCTTAATATATTACTATTTTTGCTTTTGCAGGGGTACACTGATTGGGATCTTAGTTGGCTTTGGTCTCGGTGTCTGGGTCAGTGTTGGTGCGATAATTTATGCAGACAATTTGGATGACGTCATATCATTCTACAAGGTACTACAGAAGTTATCGGAAATCGCCGTTCAGGCGGCTGGGACTATCAAAAATTTACCTGGAAGAACTGAAAGTTTACTTGAATTTGCAACAATTATCGGCAATTTCCAGTTGGGCCAAGGCTGGCAGCCGTCTTCACAGCATTCACATACATATATAAATTGTACACTCTCTCAGTCCCACAGATCAGAATACGAAACCAGATCAAGTACATGATGATGTAGAATACCGTCACCGAGGCGCATGCGCATTAACTACAGTCAATTTTATCGTGTCTCAGACAAACTGAAAGTCGCTGATAAATTGCTGCAGTGCACGTGTCAGGTAGACATTCAGAATTCCAGTGAATTTCAAAACATCCCAATAGTCTAGATGGCAAATCGAGATGATTCCTGCTTCAGCAGTGGTAAACCATTGTAGTAATCATATCTTAAACGGCAAGATGCACGAATACCGTTGGGAAGTGAACTGACAGTACTTCTGAAAAAAGGATATTTTACAGGATTTTTGTTCCCCATTATATAAAATGTAACTTTTCAAAAGAAAAAATGTAACATTGCGTGATAACAAGGCGCTTTCCTGTCCGCCTTTCAGCTTTCCTTCATGTGGTACAGCACTTTCAGTTTTCTCTGCACCGTCGTCCTCAGTGTACTATGCAGTGAGTTGATCCGTTGCTTTGTCCCCAGCGAGAGACACAAGAAAATTGACCCTTTACTGCTGGGAATGTTTGTCAGGTGAGATACATTGTGACGCGTACTCGTGTTGAAGCACTACTGACACCTTGAAAACCACACAAACTCATGCGCGTCGTATGTACACATACGCGCGCCGCACGCACTGAACACACTGGGAGTGATTGAAGAGATGTTTTTAATTATTTTTGCTTAGTTTAACTCAACCTATATCCAAAATATACTTGCTACTGTAACATTTTTGTGGTTATCAAAGCCATTCGCCATAAATAATTCTAGTTCAACACTAGCCTTCAATGTCCCAGTCCAATATTGCTACCCTGCCCTGGAACCCTAAAATACGCCCTCTTTGTTCGCACACAATAAATCTATATCAAAAGGTCGCCAAAAGAACTGTCCCTCCCACCTAATCAAATTATCATCGCTTATATATCCATCTAGGCCGAGACAGGGAAACAAACTCCGTCATCTAAGTGAAACTAAGGATTTGAAGGAGGAAAAATTGTCGACGGACGGTGAAGGTGCGACTAACACGATTGGAACTGATTTGGGATAATTTGATGGTGAAGTAATGTCGATTTGAACTGCAACTGTAAGCGCGTCTGCTTTTCTTTTTACGTTACACACTTGTTTTTATGAGTAATTTGTAATATCGCAACATTCATTTATAGGGCACCTAACACTTTTGAGAAATTTGAAAAATATGAAAATCCAATTACCCCAAATTAATTCCAGTCGCGTTGACTGTAAAAAGGGGTACCAAAGGAGTGCTGAGGACGCAAGATGATGACATAGTCATGCTTGGGCACAGGCGGCCCAGACGCTATTAATAAGCTTATAATTGATTTTTTCTGTTTTCTCTATCAGTTCCTCTCCTTTTCTTCATGCTCTGACTGATCGTAGTAAATAAAATAAATGACTATATAGCCTCACCTAACCTCTTGACTCTTTATTTATTTTACACCCCATTACAAGGACGTCTATCTCTCATATATACACATCCTGTAATTAATTAGCCAACACAACTAATTATGCTAATCCGTGGACTTATCAGGGATTTTATGGGTTGGTTAACAGCACGAAAGATAGGACTAGTCTCGTTTTAAGGTGGGTTTACACGTGTATTTTTTTAAAGCTGAGGGGATCTGATTAGTCGCTCTGTAAATATTCCTTATCAGCGATCTAAGCTATCTCACGTTTACACGTCATACACAAGGTATGAATTTAGTTCGGGTCAAGCGCCCTCAGCCATATCTGGGGTAGAGAACAATCGCTTGCTTGCAATGGCGGACCCACACATCATGCAGCTGCTGTCTACGCTCTTTTTGTGTTCTGTCACAGTCGCTTGGTGGGCTATTCAGCTCTGAGACTATTCGCTAGTCCCAGAGCTGAATAGCCCACCAAGCGACTGTGGTTCTGTCAACCAATCGAGATGCCTTCGGCGAAGAAATTTACTAGGAGAGCATATTGTTGGCCTCGCCCCGTCTGATGTCGGTATCTATTTGATGTTAAGATCATACTCTTATACGGAAAATTGAGACAGTCAAAGTTCCGGCCAATGCGACACTAGTAACAACACTGGATGTAATTTCCATGTACACCAATACACCACACAATAATGAGGCTATTGAATCAGCCGGCAGAGCATTAAATCAGGAAAGATCATCAAACAATTACATAATCAAGTAACCAACAACGAAATACATGATAACTCTGCTAGAAATAATACTAATAAACAACACATTTGAATTCAACGATGAATTCTACGGAAATATGGGGATGCTCGATGGGGGTCGCCTTCTTCGCATTTCACGAGCCAGAAATGAGAATAATACAGAAACAAAAACAACAAATACCGTCCTGGCTGAGGTTCAGGGACGATGTTATTCTGATTTTCATCGGAACACAACACGAACTCAATGACTTCATATCAAACATCAACAAAATGCATCCTACTTTCAAATTTTCGTTTGAAAGCTCCTCTCAAGATTTAGAGCTGACTATCTACAAAGGTCGTCGATACAACAAAGAGAATATTCTCGATATCAAGACACACACAAAACCAACAGATACTTTCCAGTTCTTACAAAGAAACTCATGCCATCCGGCAGCAACATTCAAAGGTCTGATTAAAGGTGAAACATTACGTTACATCAGAACATGTAACAACGAAACCGATTTTATACAGAAAGTCAAACAATTTAGTGAAAAAAATTTAGTGAAAAATTACAAGACCGACAATATAAAAAAAAAAATGAAATAGAACGCATTATCAGAGAGACAGATCATAAAAGCAGGAAAAGACTGCTTGAACGACAAAAATAAATTAAAGAAATAACGCCACCAACAATACAATAATCTTCATAACAACGTATAGCCCGTACATCGAAACGACAAAAATCAAGCAAGCCCTGACAGAAAACTGGAGTGAACTTGAAAAAGACGAAACACTAAAAAACTGTTCCAAAACCAACCAATAATCGCATATAGAAGGAACAGAAATATAGGCGACACACTTATAAGCGCCAGACTTCACAAAAACTACAATAGCTCAAACAGCTCAGGTCCACACGAACCTACACAAACACAACAAGATCAAACAGTAGACATTCTAGCTTCCCTACCAAACGTAAGTGGAACAACATATTACCAAATAAAAACAATCAACCATTCAACACGTCTCACCAATCAAAAATGAATTTTAAGCGACTGATGAAGAAAACTCTGTTTTCGAAGCGTAGCGCCAAAGGATCGTAGTGTCACAGTAGTCTCTCCGCTCCAGTGCGGATTAACACAAGACACGTAGATTACGGGTACGTCTCGCCATGGCTAAGCAACATTTTACATAAAACAGCCAAACATGATATACACTTATATTATACACAATATCATACACAAAACGCAAACAACCCAAATATGAACGATGTGTGGAGTTGCTTTCCCTTTACTACCAGTTGCTTTCCCTTTACTACCTACAACTCATCGTAAAATGGCATCGTTTTTCTAGCTCTGCCACCACGACGGTTGTTGTCGGACACGGACTTGAACTGAGCTTGCAACCGTTTGATTTTGTTGTGGCATTGTTCCGCTGTCCTCTCGAGTCCCTTGTCCCTGGCCTTGGCAGCGACGACTTCATACACTTGCCGATCCCTCGACGTACCGTCCATCATACGGATGACGTTTTCGTCTCTCCAGATTGAAATTAGTAGCCTGATCTCTTTCTGTGACCAATTGTTGCCGCGATCGCGAGAGCTTCTTACTTGAACACCGTCCATTGTGGTAATGACCCAACCGAAGACAGGATATAGTTCGGCGTTTAGTTCGGTGTTCTGGTCACACGTGTAAATAGGCCATTGTTTAGTACGGAGCACCGAACCTGGACCAGCCCTCTGACACCGAATTAATTTAGTTCTTTGTTAGTTCGGTGTTGTCTGTTCACACGTCCAACTGACACAGGTTTAAATTTATTCCGGTGTCAACTCCGGACTTAACTCACACGTGTAAACCCCCTTTTAGAAAGAATTACATCTCTATCTTTCCAATGTTGACCAACCCTTTGGTGGTGGGGAATCAATGACCGTTGGCGATTTGAACCGACCGTCAATCAAAGTTCAAACGCTTATAAACTTGTAAACTCTACTTGTATAAACTCTGTTTGCAGGATTAGCAAAAGGCGCCAAAAGGTTGAGATCAGCTTGTGTAATTAATTTTACAGAAATCAAACATCGTACTGACCAAGTGTTTGACTGGGAGGAGAACTCCACTAATGCGAGAACCTGGGATTGAAAATTGCGGCTTTAAAAAAATCGCGCCCATCAGCAGCGCGAGGCATATAAAAAATTCGCTGATCTTGAGGAAAGGGCGCCCTCATTGAGCAACGACACAGTTTCGTCCGTTTTCCGACCGATGCAGCTTCAAGCGGGATAGGGTAATACTCACCTGTCAGTGACGTGTTTTACCTCGGTATTTTTACGGAACGATGCGTAGTTCCGTTTCTTCATCGAGTACATATGATGGACCTACAGCTGCCTTTCGACTCTGTCTTCTCCTGCACCAATAGCTTTGTTCAAATAGGCAATGGCATTCATCGATAAGTAAACAGTGTTTGATAAGAACTTGCTACTGACGGGTAATCAATAGACTTAGTCCAAGTCTGTGAACGAACTCAAATTTACTAGTGAATCACTCACTATCCAGGGCCTCGAATGACGTTTGGTCAGACGCGCCAATCAAAATAGGTGTTGCAAAATGTGGGTATGTTCGCAAAACACGGCATATTATGTATACTTTTTGTAAATGCACCCTTAAAACTTCAACACACCATAAAAAATGAGGCACTTTCATAATGTTAAGATGATGGCGTTGATGGTACGGCGATGCCGGTAGTTGTGATGGTGACGACGACGATAGTGAAGCGATGATGATGATGATGATGATGATGATGATGATGATGATGACGATGGTGACGATGATGATGATGATGGTGGTGACGATATTTCAGAAGTTTATGACTTCCTGTATCATATATAGGCTATACAGAAGTGATTAACATGTTGGATGGGCCACCTTCTACCATAATTTTCAGTGGCAGTTCGTTAAAGAGGTGACAAAATATGTCTTTTACGCTTGACAAAGTAAATTGGGAAAACAAGGTACTCGTGTATGACCCATGACCTTAAAAATACAATCAAACATATTATCCTGTTGGCTTCTAAATATAGAATTTCTATCAATAATAATGTGTCCACAACGGAAACTTGGACTTTGTTTCAGTCCAATTGCACAGTAGCGTGTACGACTGGATCCTAAAGTTTTATGATGTCAGACACAAGGCATTATTTAAGAACTGCCGTAGCCTATATTGAGATGATGGGAAGGTTAGAGGTTATGTGTTTTCCACGAAAAGAGAAAAAGATACGAAACGCCGAGACTAACATATTATATTGCGTTCGTCCTGTCAAGCTTGTCTGCGTTATGTACAAGGATGGCCCCCTGGCTTACCCCACCTATGCTCAATGTAAATAGCCAAATCCAGTGTCACAGTTTCAGCTTTATTGACAATCGATCTTTGACGTTATAACCGTGTCGTAATACCAGAAAAGAAATATTAAAGTATGAATTACTTCACAAGAACTGATATAGAGACCAGATCTCTTTCTTGTTATGTGTATGGTAAACAGACAGGTGAGTTCCTGATCCCAAAATGTCACAGTTTACCTTTTATGCCGTTGTTGTGCCGCTTGTTTTCTTTATGCAACTTGGTTTAAGAGCACCTTCAAGGTCAATGTCGACACACATGCATTTAACCTATGTGTAGTTTGGTTCATAATTTAAAGTTGAAGGGAAAAAATGTCATTTTTTGATGACGAGAGGGTGACGAGAGCGGTTATAGTTGAAAGCCGATCGAACGTCAAGTGCATAATACGTCACCATCAAAAGATAAAATTATAAGTAACCAGATGTCAGAACATTGGCTCGGTAGGCCTACACCATAGTCATGAATGTGCATGCAGTCATCTGTCGGAATCATCAAGATAAATTCTCGAGCAATTCCTGTACTCCGGCTGTAGATTATTACAACCCGCCCCCGAAAAAAAGATTTTATCGAAGCATCAAGTGTCACGTGATCAAGTCGGTGTATCATTTACAGAAACTGTGTGCAAGTCGGTCTATCACTTACAGAAACTGTGTGCAATTATGATGGCACATTACTTTAAGAGAGAAAACTGCAAAGATTTACGCTAAAAATCATTGTAGCTTGCAACGATGTTAGATAATTTGTTTTCTTAAACTTTGCACAGTGGCCCCTGATTTTTTTCTTGGTTTACTAATAGACTGAATGATTCAATCGTGTACGGGCGGTCCGGCTCACTGCGACCTACGACCCTTTACTACGACTGAAGGCACACTGTTGGCCGCGGCAAACTCAGAAGAAATAAAGTACCGCCCACAACCGACATTACAGACTTCTCAAATATATAAATCATGGTAGTACAGTGCAATTTGAATATTCATCAATTTGGCTATTTACGAACACAATGACCATGATGAGTGATCGATGTGGGCGGTCGTATTACCCCACATACTGTCAATTAACTCGTTCCTGTAATATGATTGGCTCCAACAAAATTTTGTTGGAGAACAGGATTTCAACAGTGTGCCTTCGGTCGTAGTAAAGGGTCATAGGTCGCAGTGCGCCTGAGCGCCCGCACACGACTGAATCTTTCAGTCTAGGTTTACTGAGAGACTGGTTGAAAAATTGTATTGAAAGTTTGAGTGAAAGTTTAAGCCTTTCACTTTCGAGGCGTATACTACCTTAATGAAACAACATGTACAAAGTATTCCCGATAGAGTATATACCGCCCTCGCCGTTTTCACACCGTGCCGATATATTTCTGTGGCGCGTGTCTAGTCCAAATTACATTTCCCTTGAATTCCGACGAAATAGAAAGTCGTCGCTCAAGGCTGATTACTTTACATTATTTATGTACATTGTCGAACCCGGTGAATTTGGAGTAACTGAGCCCATACAAGTGCGAAAACAGTACATACCGCCTTATGCATTTTTTATTTTCATTATTATTTTATAAACAGGTTTGTTGTCGGTGAAAAAAAACACAGACAGTAGAAAATTTTCTGCTGTCTATGGATAAAATCAGATTTATACTGTATTGACCGTGCTGTGTTGGCGCTTGATTCAGCTCGACTCGCGGACTTGATTAGTCAACCTTCTTCTCCATTTTAAGCATGATTACGTCGTCATCTTGTATCGTCAGCACGCCTCCGTTACCCTCCTTGTCAGTCGCACCTTTGATGTCCTTCAACAAGTAATCCTCCTCCGAATCTTCAGGTTCACCAAGACGACGGAATCTGTTTGTTCCTTTTGGCCTGAAAATGGAAAAAAAAACGCCAATGTCGGTATCGGCACATAACGCCTGAAGAACAGTGGGTACACAGACCACTTAGTAAAGAACAGCAGCCGGGCTTTTCTCCTGAAGGTGCCCCTCACTGCTTTTGACACAAGACATTTCACTGATTTTGAAAATTATCTAGTCTGGACCCCGACTTCTTCAGTCTCGCCACTCTTCCCAAGCAAATATATTGACTATAAAGATAAAGACTTTAAGAGTCATATTACAAAATATTATTTCAGGTACATTTTGGACATGAAAGGGGTCAAATGTTTACTCTCCTAAAGCGAAATGACGTTTTGCTACTGTAAAGTTATGAACTGGCGCAGTTGTTACGAGAAACATATTTTCTTGACTATTAAACAGCATCATTGGTTTGAATATTTATTCAGTCAAGGTAGAATATGAGTCCGGGACAAATATTTGGATTCTCAAACTTTTACAATATTTTTCTAATCCACCCCTTGTGGCGGTTCATTTTAAAGTTCTTTGTCTGGCAAAACTTTTCACCGTCTTAGTTTTTCTAACTTTAGGAAATTTTCTTTTTCTTCATAGAGCTAACACAGGGATGGGTAATTTATCTCTCCAGCACCAAAATATGCATGGTGACCCCCCTCCCCGATTTTTATTGCTTTTGAGAGAATGGCTGAAATATTCCTTGAGGAAAGTTTGAGAAAAAGTTGGAGTCTTTCGCTTTCGAGGAGCACACTACCTTAAACAAAAGTAATTCATTTGCAACATCCTTCTAGTCCTTTCTTGTGTATTCATGATAGATATTGAGGTGCAAGTGTGCTCAAATATACACAAGGCGTTCGACTTTTTGCGTAGATCTTACCTTATAAACATCCCCAGCAGTAAAGGGTCAATTTTCTTGTGCCTCTCGCTGGGTACAAAGCAACGTATCAACTCACTGCAAAGTACACCGATGACCATGGTGCAGAAAAAACTGAAAGTACTGTACCACATGAAGGAAAGCTGAAAGGTGAACAAGTTGAATAATATCACGAAATATTACAATTTCAACACGAATCATTTTTATTGAGAACAATAGCATTGCATTTCCGCCTTGTTCAGAGATATTGCAAGCCTGATAACCCGCACACTCTGCCGATCGCCATTTCGGCCCACTAAAGTGCAGTGCTCAATAAAAAGGCATGTTTTATATTGTATGCCTGTTTACCTTGTAGAATGATATGACTTCATCCAAGTTATCTGCATAAATTATCGCGCCGACACTGACCCAGACACCGAGACCGAAACCAACTAAGATCCCAATCAGTGTACCCCTGCAAAAGCAAAAAATATGATTTCAAAGTATATTTTCAGAATTCCCCATTGAAATACATCCATGGTGCAATATGTATAACAGAGCACTATTTAAGGCTAGCAAGAGGTTTATTTTTTATGAAAAAAACGAAACAAAGAAAGAATATTAAATTGCACGCTGTGATGATTGGAAAGTATATCACCACGACATCCATTACTAAGCAACTTTTATCGTTAAATACAATCTTCACACCATGCAAAAATTGTAAACTTATTAGTCTACTACAAAATTGCTATTACCATATGCTAAAGAAAATGGTCAAATTATCACCAGACCGATGAAAACACCCCTCTTAAACACGAGGCAAACAATGCAATGTTTAAGTCAAGATCATTAATCAACGATGAAACTATAACTGATGAAAATGCGGATATTTAAGTCGATTTCGTACTGTTCCACGTGACTTTTGATTACCGTTCTTAGTATAGTTCCCTGTAAACGTGGAGTAGGTTAACAAAGGTGTATTAAGTACACGGGTTTAAAAGATGAAACGAAAGACTTACTTAAAACGACCGAACGACTTACCACGAGTTTGCTCGCTTGTAGTACATTCCGAGAGTGAATCCCCCGAGTAGCGGTCCCCCTGACGTACCGAATATAGTGTTAGCCAGGGTTACAAGCGTACCAAGAGAAGACGCCACATAAGCAAGGCCGATAGCGATGATTCCATACACAACGGCTGAAAAGAGAACCCCACAACGGCTAGTAAAATATAAGCAGTGTCCACAGAGATCTTATGTAACTTTTAAAACGACACCAAGAAGGATAAATAACAACATTCTCCTATATTCCACCGTCACAGGAATTTAACGAGGGAAGTATGAATTTCTGCTGTGCGAGATTTCGTGATCTTGTCGGCACATATCTCTCGTTATGTCATTTCATTCACTTTTCTACTATCTAAAGTATTATTCGGGTATACTCACTTAAAATTTTCCCAACTACTGTATCAAGGATGTCGTTTTCGTAAACCGCCGTCTGCGTTCTGGCTGCCCTCCATCGTCGCCACGGTTTGATAACATCTTCCAATGTCACTGCTATCATGGCGTTTAATCCGGATGACATTGAACTGAGTAACGAACGGAGAAAGTATGCTGTTTTTCATGGATGGTCTGGGCGGTAAATGTAAAGATTTTCATAGCAAACAAAACGACGAAGCGATTCAGAAAAATGTGAAAGTTAATGACGGTGTTTTTTGTCCTCATTACCTGAGAGTACCTGCAAAAAGCGCAGCAACAAATAGACCTTGAATACCGGGTATCGACGATCCGAAAAGCGAACTGACAAAATAAACCAATATCTACGATCGGAAGAAGTGGGAAATGATTAGTTTCTGATAGCTGTAGCTGACGTAATCGAGACCTACGGAAAGGGGCTCATTAAAGAAATTCCAATCGATGGCCAATCGCATGACAGACCCCAAATGACGAGACGCAACTTACAGTCCGTGACATGCAAAATGAAGAGAACTGATGCCAATTGGTCTTGCAGAACAACATAAACTTACGCATAGGAATGCAAGAATATGTCTTTGTAATCTTGAATTTTTCAGATGAGAGGATCGGTATGAGAAGCCACTTTGAAAAATGCTCAAAAAATATTGTGTCACCAAACTATAGCTCAAGATAAAATGGCATGAATGGCTCTTCCTTGTCAGGAGGAGAACTTGTCAAATTGTGCAGGGTCTTTCTAAGTGCTTTTGGTATAATTGTGCATCTTCATCGCATTATCTGCAACAACTTGTTCCTTTATACAAACTGAAAGTCACTTACATGGAGTTTTGGAAATGTACGCTATTAAAGGAACTGGCAGTGCCCAAATCTTAATCCTTTCCCTGCATCTTTGAGAAATGGACGCTGTACTTATTATCACGTTTCTATATATTTAAGAAGGGGACACTAACTTTCTCTTTAATATTTCTTGGCTTCTCATTGTTAACTACAATATTTTTGTGCAGTAATCAATGTATAGAAATCGATTTTGTAAGTTTCGCGTTCACTAGGCCTGGTCGATCATAGACATATAAAAGTCTGACATGTAAACTTACTTGATCCGAAGATGTGTAGTCCGGCGTGTATTTCGGATCAACGGTACCAACGACAGGAATCTCTGCGACATTAAAACATGTATATCAAGTCACATGATGGAGAAATGGTGAATCAAAAATTACCAGCTCGACCTCGTTTTAATATGTCCTGACCACTACGGTTAATAGTGGTTAACCTTTCTTATTTGCAACGTATTTCTGATCATTGTATGCCAAAAAATAATAATAATTGTAACCTGGAGAGACTGATAATGATGCATGTACATTCTCTCAAGAGTTAAAGGTATACAGTCACCTGTAATCTAAATATACCCATATATGGTCCAAGGGGCGTTCCTTGGTATTCAAAATGCCCATGTGAGGGCGCTTTTTTAAAAAGCGGCCACCCGCTTACAATCAGTGATTGGTTAGATTTTCTCTTTCAATGGTAACTGATGCTAAATTGGAACAGGTGACAGTATCCCTTCAAATCAACAGTTACTTAGTCTATTTTATTAATGTTAGAATCAGTCTCTGCTGACTACAACTCGATTAAATATTACAATATCATATTGGATACGGAGGTTTAAAAGGACTTTGTCTGTGAGTATCAATTTTAGAGTACAGATTTTTCCAGTGTGACGATCTTTCGAGTTTGAAACAATGAATTAGGTGACAGTAACTTACCTGGGGCAAATGTTGCGTTGATTGCAGGTTGTAAGGGCATAAGATAATCTGCGAATACAAAATCAGTATGACTAGATGAGAAAATAGAAAAAGCATAGCAATTACTTAATAAAAAAATAAAGCAGAATTTAAACTTTATCGCCTTAGGAATGCACTCTGACAATGGAAAGGTGTAGTTTAACTCATTTCGTCTCTCAATGTCCGATAGCATATTACAGGGGATGAACGGAGCCGGACACGTGTTGTCGTATTGTAATTTTGCATGGCAGTTTGCTTAGTGTATAAAACGAAAGAAATATCAACTGTTACCGCAGAATGTTTCTGCCTATAATAAGGTGCTTTGACGTTTATCTTCTAAATGCTTTGATGTAAAACCTCCCCCGTTTTTGACGTTTGAACCTTCAACCTCCTTGATTTCTGTACCTTCACTTTGCCGCTTGAAGTTTGAACTTTCGCCCTACTTTGACATTTGAACCTTCACCCTCCTGTGACACCTGAACCTTGATCCCTTTCATCGTTTGATCCATGTCATGTAATGTGTGTCTCACAGTCTTACCGTCGTAGTAAGCATACATCACCAAACCCGAAAAGAAAACAATTGGCAAAATGACGCACTGAAAAGGCAGAATAAGCATCGTGGATCTGTAAGTAGATAGAGTCAAGTTTAAGGTATACAGTCACCCGTAATCTAAATATGCCCATATATGGTCAAAGGGGCGTTCCTTGGTATTCAAAATGCCCATGTGAGGGCGCTGTTTTTAAAAAGCGGCCACCCGCTTAAAATCTGTGATTGGTTAGATTTTTAATTTCTTTCCATGGTAACTGTGGCAAAATTGGAACAGGTGACAGTATGCCTTTAACACATGCTTCGAGTTTTATTTCATGGGAATAACTTCAAATTATGTCGTTGTTACTAAAAAAACTGTCACAGCCATTATCCTTCCCTAGAGCACTGAGTAATATCATACTACTCTTAGCTAAGCAAGTGTACATCCCGTAAAGAATATCGGCCTCTTAAACAGGAACTTCCCCTATAAAAGCCGGGTTATCGTAAAATTTATGCAAATGTCAAAAAGCCACGCTACTGAACGGACGTGACGTGTTTGGTCCCAGAATCCCATAATTTTGACTTGTTTCAGGCTTTCAATGTAATTGAATCTTGCATATGATGTCTGTGAATATATAACGACTAAACTTGAGTTGAAAATAAGCTGAAAAAATGTTCCCCTTTTTGTCGGAGAACGCATATGCTTCAAAACGTGTTCCCTGTACGACCATTTGACACCTCTTTGCATATGTCACGTAAGTGTCGATCATGATTATTCCAATATTTCATACCGTCAAAGCGATGCAAAAACTCCCGCCCAGTGCATGCAAATGACTGCGTCATCAGTAATCCCCTTATTGTGCGCCCACGGTCCTGTAACTTCCCGCCGCACATATGGGTGCAAATCTCCTCAAATGGTATTCTTGAATTACTTACACCTGTGCATGTCCTAGACTTTTGGACGACACGTATCTCTGCACGGCGGTTTGGCTGATGTAATAAGCAACATTGTTCATGCCCCCGCCGAAGATCATGCTTAACATCGTTGTTCGCTCAGTTATATCCAGTGGTACCCTGAGAAAACGCCATATCAGAGAAAAAGACGCGAGTATATAGTAAGTGCTTACACGTACTTCCGCTTCTCAGAGTCTTAATAATGCAATTGTCTATACGGTATCCATAACTTTGAGCGTGAGAGCACATGGCTCTTTTAAAGACGAAGAATTTAATAAAAAAACCACCTAAACATTTCAATATAGCAACAAAAGTTCTGGACGCACCCTGGACGCATTAATTGTTTCGAAAATAATCTGAGATCCTCAATAAAAATCATACTTATTTTACCTTCAATTTTCAATTGAAACCTGGGGATAGTCAAATTGCTGTAGTCATGGACGTACCTCCATGCTATAGTTGACACATGTGTCACATCAATTGTTTCAAAAATAAGACTTTCAATTAAATAACATGATATATAATCATCTTGAGGTGATTCTAATGACAAAACTACCGAACAGTGTCCTCCAAATAGTTGTCAGAATCAGGAACATTATCAGATACTATACTAGAAAAGCAAATTTATGAAAATAATTACGTGACGATGTCAAGCCGGCCATCTTGTTTGTTCGTTTCCCAAACTTTCTCCAGCCCGCCAGCCTCGATGGTACCCAGGACAATCACTGTGACAAGACTTCCGACGATGACGAGAAACTGGAAGACGTCTGTCCATATGACCGCTTTCATTCCGCCCTGAGAGATGGAAACGGCATGGCAGTCTAATATGTATTTTAGGTGTGTGGGATTCCATGTTGCAATCATCATAGCCTGAAGTACTGAGTCAGAGATATTATTCTCATAGTATGGCATGATTCAGTGCTTGTATCACGTTGCCTGTTATCGTATAGCAATACATACTCCTTAGCTTATTGTTTAATGATACTGCAACTTATCATTACGAGCTCAGTATTCTTGAATCTTGCTTGATTTCTTTGATTTTGGCCTTTTTATGTCAAAGAAGGGGTGAATATAATTTTTTACTATAACCCCAAACGAAGAAGGGGTGAAAACCCTGTCTATAGATACTGACAAAAAACTCTCAAGACTATATATAAATTATATGCTAAAGTCATAATAGTACGAATGATAAACAAATACTTACGTTGACATAAGATAATTGAAGGTGTTGTCGATGTCTTAATGCTGTCGTCTTGCCACACCTCGATAAATATTTTCTCTTTGTTTATGGTAAATATTATCGTTCTTTGCAACACACGGACAAACAAACAAACAAAAAAACTCACCAGTGTGGTGTAGAACACACAGACTGCCCCTGTAATAACCAGCATGATCCACAAATCTACGTCCATGACTGTCAGACAAAGACAGCAAATGATTATATAAGTTTCACAGGAGTCGACGTGATTGCATGGATAGAGCCAAACGCATACATGTCGCTCAATATGATCTTTCGGGAATGTCAACATCATGAATGCATTACTCGAGGGGGGGGCGCTATACCACCCAGACAAAGGCAATTAAAATGGTAATCACAGATGTGCTAAACTGCTGTTACACTGTTGGCACAGGGTCCATTGGCATACTTGTACGACGTAAAAAGGCTACTTGCCACCAACATCATGTGCAGTCGACGTTGTTACCGTTGCTGCCATCGAAACACAGCATTGAGCGTTCTCATCATCATCATCGTCGTCGTCGTCGTCGTCATCATCATCACCATCATCATCGTCATCATGTAAATTGCAACCATTATCAATATATATGTTGGTATAAATGGTAAAGTTTCCTTTTTTAGTAATAGTTATTATCTTATTGGCCTCCTCACCTGCTTCCACTGCCAGTGCTGGTCCGATCATGGTAACGGCGATGTAAAAGACTGTCTGCAGTGCGAACAGCAGGGTCGCTGTGATTCGAACGGCGTAGTTAAATCTCAGACCAAAGTACTGTAAAAAGGGACGATATTTGTATAAATTCCATTGTATGCTTCGATACACAGACATACATTTGTTTTTCATAGTACTGAAGTAGTGCAAAACTCGATTGTGTACTCACCTCATATGCACTGATTAAATCGAGGCCATGGAAAACCGGAAGGAAGAGAAACGTTACGGTGGGCATCAACCATAAATAGGAAAGCAACATGAACGAGTAGGTGGCATCGTAGAGGAAGATCTCGGCCGACATTCCCAAAATTGTCAGCGCCGAAAGAAAGGAGACCGACAGCGACATGGCAACGGGTAGACAGCTCATAGATTTGTCGGCGACTAGGTATCTATAGGCATGCGAACGAGGATGAAGAGATGTGTCAAGAACTCTATAGTCAAAGCCAGAAATCTCGTCAATTACTTTTAATTGACGAAAAGATTATGTGCCATACAAATAGCAAGCTTTTTAATTACATTTTAACTTATTTTACATGCGACTCTGCAATCCGTATCTGGCCCTCCGCTAGCGTTATCGAGTATTAAAATATTTTTGACGCTTACAAGACTAAGAGATTTGTTATGGCAGATTTGAAGGAACCCTGCGTCCTCGACATTATCAACTTATTTTCAACAGCCTTTCTTAACGAACAAATTTGATGAGGACAGTCTCTGAGTTAGATAATTCACATTGGAGGTACGCTAGCTTCTTTGCTGGTACGGCTGATATATGGAATCGTCAATTGCACAAATTTCTCTAAACTCCTTTTCCCCTACTATGTTGACATCTCGAAATTATACAGTACTCACTCTGACGTGCCGGTTCTTTGCCCGCTTTTGATACCGTGATAGATCCCAGTCACGAGGGACACCCCTAGCATGGCGGAAAACACCACATAGTCAACGATTCCAAACGGTGTAGCTTCTGTAGACATTGTCGCTGATTGAACAATCCCTGTGGAGTCTTATAGGAGAGCCATAGAGAGTAAAAAATACGAATATTCCATAACACTAATCGTCACATCCGAGTAACATTCAAAGCGTCAACTTGTCTCTTGGATGTTGCTATGTCATTTTCCCAATCCTCTCTGGTTGATCTTTTTTATTACATGACAGTATGAAATCTTTTATTGAATATTTCTTGATACGTTAGAGAAGAATTTTGAAACTTGAAGAAATACACTGTGTTGCGCATATATAAATTTACGTAAGTCATACGCTTATTTTACATTCAAGAAAATCAAAGAAAATCAATTGTGTTGTCATTTCCTGGTTTGCCAAAATTAGGAAAAGCTACACTGCAATTCACCGAAGACCAAACACATTTGCACACCAATAGTCGATTTCAAGGCTGGATGTTGGTCCGTGTGAATGACAGGCCATTTTAAGGCAACGCATCATGATTGAAATTTTCGTCTAGAAATGTGAAGCGGTAAAAAAAGCTCTGGGTGACGACAATGATTCAGAAAAGCGTGCACAATGAGTATTTGCACTTTGATATGCCTATTGATTCGTATAGAAGGATTAACCAGATATGAACTGTAAATGCTCACGTGTTTCATCATATATTGCAGTTATGTGTAAATTTGAACCTTTGCCACATGTTTGCAACTTCATTGAAAGTATTATGATCAACATAATGAACAAAATTCACAACAGATCAAGGCTAAAGGTCATTAAGTATTCAAATATGTAATTAGCTGAAGTAAAAATAATTAATTTCTGTGACTGCTATCATTGTATCACTACTTTATATAGCAAGTGTAATTGCCTTTGGTCAAGTCCTTCAAACTATATATTCCAAACTTTGAAAGCTCATTAGATATGCAAACTATAAATTAGCTGACATGAAAACTTAAGTGTGAAATGACTTCCAATATTGGTATAACCTGGTATAATCATCAATGTACATAGCATGTTATGCCAACTTTGATCAAATAAATCCAAGTATATATCCCTAATTAGGAAAGTTAATTAAATACACACATTAGGAATTGGCTGAAGCAAAAATGCGTAATGCCTTTCAATAATAATAGCCTACATAATAGTATCTTTAATGTACATAGCAAGTTTCATCAATTTTGGTCATGTAAATTCAAATATATATCCCTAATTTCAAAAATTCATTAAATATGCAAATTAGGAGCTGGATGAAGTAAAAATGCTTAATGACTTTCAATAATGTCGTATTGTAGCATCTTTAAAGTACATAGCAAGTTTTGTCAACTTTGGTTTAGTCAATACAGATATCCCTGATTATGAAAGTTCATTAAATATGCAAATAATGAATTGGCTAAAGTTCAAATGCTTAGTGACTTTCAATAATGTTCTATCATAGTATCTTTAATGTACATAGCCAGTTTCATCAACTTTGGTCTCGTCAATTCAGATAAATACCCCTAATTAGGAAAGTTCATAACATATGCAAATTAGGAATTGGCTGATGTAAAAATGCTGAATGACATTTAATAATGTTCTATCATAGTATCTTTAATGTACATAGCAAGTTTCATCAATTTTGGTCATGTAACTTCAAATATATATCCTTAATTTCAAAAATTCATTAAATATGCAAATTAGGATTTGGATGAAGTAAAAATGCTTAATGACTTTCAATAAGTCTAATCATAGTATCTTCAATATGCATACCAAGTTTCGTCAATTTTGATCGAGTAAATTCAGATATATACTCCTAATTAGGAAATTTCATTAAACATGCAAATTAGTAATTATCTTTCATGTCACCCCTTAATATCTTTCAAAGCTGATATATCTTGGTGTGATCAATATTTGTAGCGAATCTCAGATTCATCAAATTGTGTGCAGTCGTTGTCAATATATATCAGTTTTTTTCTAAAATCATTAATTATGCAAATGAGCAAAAAGTAAGCAAGCCACACCCACCAAAAACAAATCAGTTCTTGCCATTTGCAAACTGAATCTATGTACCAGATTTGATTCTGATCTGATGAGCCGTTTTTGAGATATTGAGTACACAGACAGACAGACAGACAGACAGACATCGCTGCGACATAGCTCACGTGTGTCAACACGTGAGCAAAAAATTAACCAGAAACAGTAAAGGGTGAGTTTACAAGAGCTTTGTAAATTTTTTGACATGGATTTACGCTGAATAAAGTCAATTTTTGAATGAATTGTGTATGAAACCATAATTCAGGAAAATACAATAACAAGAAGCATCTGTCACGAGAAAAGGTAAGGTAAAGTTAGAAATTTAAAGCGCCGAAGTTCTAAGCCTAGATATATTTATTGTGTTGGTTTGCCCCGTCGTGAGATTCACACTCATTACTGAATCTGTTTAAATTTATTTGCCATCAGCATGTATACGTATTGTTGTTGTACATCCTGCGTACGTTGTATACGCTGGAATAAAAATACATAATAACACTATATTTTTACATGTAAATTTGTACGAGGTACATTTGTTGTCCCTCAATCAAAATTAATTCGTATACAGGTTTCCTGAAGTGGGGTGAGCGAACGACCACTCTAATTATTGTTAGCAGACTCTTATTTCAAGGGGGCTAAATATTTGACCCTCTCAATGCCATGTTCGACAAACGATCACGGTAGAGCAGATACTTGATTATCATCCTCGACGGATACGACAACTCAGACCAAGCAAACGCCCGTAGGTTAATCCAATTTACCGTTACATGATCATTATGCAAACAATGATTACAAAATACAAATCTCAGCACTTGCCGATATCTAGGCTTTCAGAAACAGTATTGTGTACTTTCATGGGGTTAAAAACTCAGCTGCTTGCTGAGAATTCGCTGTTTAGCAGGGCCAAATACTTGTATTTTAACATTGACAAACTTGTATATGGATGTTCAAGTCTGTTTTACGAACGGGAGATTCAATTAGTCAGAATGCTTGAAACCTCAATGCGCATAGCAGAACAAATAGCAGAAATACTGTATAGTAGCCTGAGGGATTCCTTAAAACATTTATGAGCGACGCAAAATCTGCCCATTTTGGTGTGCTACCTCCATGATAAATCATATAAAGTATATGTCATGAATATGTACACCTAGTAATCTTGATAATTTATGTTAATCTCCGTCGTACACTCCACTTCTGCGTTTGCTTGTGTAAATTTGAGTAGAGTACCTCGTCTGACAACACGCTAGGATAATCATTTGTGCAATAGGAACACTGACCAACGTGTCAGGACCGAACGAAGGCAAGCTTGTCGCAAACGCATGTATCTCTATATTCAGCCATGTTGTTCAGTTGTGAGATGAGGACGGTGCTGCTGGTATCTTCAAGTTGAAGAACCTCTAATTCACCGTGTTGTGTTTTACAGTATGTCGCGATAAATCTACTCGCTTTCTGTCGTTTTACCATTTGATGCAATTAAATGAATGATGTTAAAGCTGACAAGGACATTTTAGAGTGAACTGGCCGCCCGTGTAAAATCTTTGACGACCATGCACCTGCGTTATTCAACGGTGCGACCTTCTTCTTGCCCTTCGTGACCCCTAACAGTTATGCAATTCCCGGTATATTGTTAAAAAAGGCCCGGCAGTCAAAACTCGTTATCTTCATTCATCCGACACAGCACAAACGTTTAAGATTCACAACAGCTTCAAGCGGGATATGCAACACTCACCTGTGATTAACTTCAATATTTTATACAACGGCAGTTTTACAGAATCTTCATCGAGTACGGTTGATCGCTGGACCAGTCATGCAACGCGTCTGCTGTCCCCTCCTGCACTGATAGCCTCGTTTAAATATTACAAAAGCACCGTGCTTCGTAATATTTGCTAATGAGGGAGACGTCATTTATAGATTGGAGTTAAACTTCAACTTTGTCTTTGACTATTTAGCACCTATACGATAACCAAGTCTGTCCTATCTGTCTTCAACTGTTTTATATTTCAGCTGATATTACAATGGAGGTAACACACAAACATTCCCTGACAAATCTTGATGCAAGGAATTTTCCGCCATTACGGTGTACCTGGAGTAACTTTTTTCAACAACCTGTGAATCATGCATGCAGTTATATGTCGGAATCTTGAAGGTAAATTCCTGTACTGTAAATCAAAAAGTCTTTTTTTTATTGGAGTGTTAGTCAAGTTGGTGTATCACTTACAGAAACCGTATGCCATTATGATGGCGTGTAATTTCTTAGATAAAAATTATCATGTACCAGATGAAAAAAGTGAAGATTTAGCCAAAACGATTGTAGTTTGCAACAATCCTAAGAGTACTCCTGGTACCAGTGTTAGCCAAGTCAGTCAAATAATACCACGTGATCATTGCGGTTTTGAACGGCTGATAGTAAGATTTCAAGCCGTTGATATATAAACCGAGCCATTTTTAGCTCACGTGTTCACTCGTGGGCTAATGTTATAGCGATGTCTGTCTGTCTGTCTGTCCGTGTGTGTGTGTGTGTGTGTCACGGTGTCTTTCTGTCTGTTTACACGATAACTCAAAAACGTCTAAACAGATTCAAGTCAGATTTAGTAGACAGATACCATATGCTACTTGCAAGACTGATTAGATTTTGGTTAGTGTAGCTTGCATATTAATGAAAATATCTTTTTTCAAATAATGGTTTCCTTATGGAGACAGTAATGACAGTGTCGACATATATCAAGAAATACTGCACAAAATTTCATGAAACTTATCACAGATGACAATCTCAGAACATTATGATGGTACTGTGAGTCAGTGTCATATCAATTATCCGCTCATTTACATATTTAATGAACTTTGTATTCAGTGACATAACTCTGAAATGCCTGGACGAAATTTGATGAAATCTGCTGCAGATACTGATCGGACAGGTATCTAACTGTGGTGTAAATCATTCAGTAGTGTGAAATTAATAAAGGGTTTATTTAAATGTCAATACATGTCGAGTCATCAGCAGTCAATTTCAATGCTTGATCTGTACAAGTCATTTGCACATAACACGTAATCCTTCCATTCAGGGGTCACATTAGCAGGTCAAGTTGTTCTATTTAGTAAATGCTAAAATTTTCTAGTCTGTTTACTGGATATCCAACATTCTGTGAAGCATACTCAGTACTGTTATTAAACCTGTTGTAAAACACGTGAGCACATTCAGTTCACATCTAGTTAAAAAGTGCGAGTGTGGCAATGAGTAAGAATGCCAAATTTAACATGGGCAAGATTTAGAAATCGCCAGAACCTCTCCAGCCTCTTGGACGAACAACGACGGAACTTGGTGAATATTTTGGTTCTGGCCATGCTCGCTCCATGCAATTGACCTTTTCCACGATGAATTTTATATTTTTTGATTACCATTACATCCCTTGGATAAACTCAAGAGAGGGGCGCCATCATTCTGTAGTGGGATGCTTATGTACTTTGATTAGAAATCTCACACTGACTACTGTTACTCTAATGTACATAAGTAATAAGTTTCACTGTCAGACTGTTTCGATGTGTTTCTTTATGTATTTCTTTTGTCTTTGTTTTTTGCCCATTTGTTTGTTTTTCTGTTCACTTTTTTATCATTTAGCCTACTAATTAACCTCTAAGTTAAGGTAGAATGCGCCTCGGGGACATATAGGCGGATTCAAAATGTTTACAATTCTTTTCGGATCTACCAGTTGAGGGGGGGGGGGCTTATTTTAAATCCCTTTGAGTATGAAATAATATTATCGTCTTAGTTTTGGGAAAATTGAGAATTTCTTCGGGTAGAGTTAACACAGGGGTAGCAGTCACTTTGAATTTCAAATATCGGCAAATTTACATTTTTTTATCTTTTATTGTAAAATATCACCCCCGACTAACGGGGGAACCTCCATATACAACAACTCTTCTCTTTACATTAATCTATTAATTCTCTCAAAAGTATGCAGTATGTCAACTTTTAAGTGCATCTCTTTAGGAAGATTGTGTCTTACGTGGCATTGAATTCGTTTTTGAAAACCGTCTCGATAGGTACATTTACATTTGCAATCCAAAATTTATGGATAATCCATTTTCCAACTAAAATTAAAAATTTCACAGATTTTCTATGTATGCCATACCAGTAATGGCACTTATATTACACTCTGTGAAAATAATATTCGATGGTGATATTTCAATTTCTTTCACTACTAATCTTTTAATAACGTTTTGTGCTGTGGTCCAGCATCTTACAGCAATTGAACTAAATTTTACATTGTTTTCTGGCTCAAAATTTTGCCTGGTGACCCCTGATTTGTTCTAATTTGGTAAGGAAATGGATGGAAATTTTCATTCAGGAATGTTTGAGCGAAAATGTGTCTTCCACTTTCGAGGCGCATACTACCTTAATGAAACAAACGTCTAAAAGGCATTCTTGACGATGTGTGGACGACCCTCTCCGTTTTCACACGACAATATCTTTGGCGATTGTTCTCCTTGGTGTTTTCTTTTCATGTTAGAAAAGTCTAAACTACATTTCCCTTAATTTCTGATAAAATGATAAAAGTCATCGCTGATGGCTGACTACTTCACATTCTTCGTGTACATTGTCGAACCCAGTGAATTTGGAGTAACTGAGAACCCGTCCACGTACGGAAACAGTATATACTCCCTTATGCATCTTATTATTATTATTATTTGTAAACAGGTTTGTTGCTGTCATGAGATAAACCACAGACAGTAGAGTTTTTCATCTGTCTATGGATAAATTCAGAATTATACTGTATTTTATTAACCACACTGTGTTGGCGCTTTGATTCAGCTCGACTAGCAGCAGACTCGATTAGTCAACCCTTTTCTCCATTTTAAGCATGATTACGTCGTCATCTTGTATCGTCAACACGTCTTTCTTGCCCGCTTTGTCAGCCCGACCTTTGATGTCCTTCAACAAGTAATCCTCCTCCGAATCTTCAGGTCTAACAACACGGAATCTGTTCGTCCCTTTTGGCCTAAAATGAAAAAAAACGCCAATGTCGCGATCGGTATCTGTTTTACAGAAATCCACCTGGCACATAACGCCTGAACGAAGGTTGTCAAACAGTCGGACTAAATAACAGCAGTGGGTCTGAGGGCCCCGTCACATCTTGACGATTTAGCCAGCGTATGCCGAAGTATAAAACTTTCTCTAAAACGCTGGCTTGCTGACCTATGTATTTTTCAATTTTGTTCGTATACATAGAGTATATTCATAACGTAGTCATAGGTTAAAAATACGTTTTGGGTACGCCAGACAATTATCTGGACACATTTTGACTTATTCGTAATTTACACGTAACGTGTGTGAACGCGCGTCAACGAGCGCATAGCCTACCTACAACTTATGACCCGCGCGTGCAGGACTTATGAGCCATACGCCGGCATACGTCGAAAACTTTTGTGAATGCACAAAAGTTTTCAACGACCTCCCCTACTACGACGCATACCAGCGGGCTTCAGCGTGCTCTAACCTTATACAAAACTTACCCGATGTATTCGCCAAATTTTTGATACGTTGGCATACGCTGGCTAAATCGTCAAAGTCTGACAAGGCAATAAGGTACATTTCACTTCTTTTTGAAACTACATAACACAAGACATTCACAGATTTCCAAAATTGTCCAGTGCGGTCCCAGACTTATATAGTCCCGCTTACCCTTCCCTGCAGGGAATTATGTTGTACTGTAAAAACAGGATTAAGCATCACATTTACAAAACTTTATTTCAGTGATTACGTTTTGGATCCGACGGAACAGGTAACATGTTTGCTCTCCTTCGGCGAAATGGTGATTTTTATAATGGAAGTCTGAACCAGCGGTAACGAGAAACTTTTGTTCTAAAATATTAAACAGCAATCTTGGTTTGAATATTGGTTCAATTAAACAAAAGTAGCCGAATTTAAACATTCCTCCAGTCATTTCTTGATGTGTGTTAATTATAGATATTGAGGTGTAAGTATACGCGCGCATGCAATATATGCACTGCGCGTTCAACTTTTCGCGTTGCATTTGAAAGTGGTAAACTTCAACGCGAGTGGGCGTATATACATCTTACCTCACAAACATTCCAAGCAGTAAAGGGTCAATTTTCTTGTGTCTCTCGCTGGGTACAAGACAACGGATCAACTCACTGCATAGTACACCGATGACCATGGTGCAGAAAAAACTGAAAGTACTGTACCACATGAAGGAAAGCTGAAAGGCGGAAGGGTTAAATGTTATCACGAATTTTTACACCTCGCACATTATCCTGTGACTGAGCCTCAGTCACGTGATATGGAAGAAAAAGTGCTAAAACATGGCCTAGGTGATATTGCCCTGTCGCTTGCACTGATATTACCCTGTCGCGTGCACTGATAATGCTCGCTAAAGTGTTCCGGAATACGGTCGTTTCTGCGCGTATCACATCATAAAATGGCGTTTGCTAGGTAATTTTCTGTATGGCAATGGCAGGGCTTCGAAAAGGGAAAAGAAGTTAGCTCGATTTGAATTAGACGACATCTTTTGGTACTTAATACGTGGAAGGCTTAACAACAATGTCTCCGTTTTAGACGTTATTTCAAGTTGACCTTCAACTTCATCTGGCATTGCGATCGAGAAAGAAATGGAACGTTTCACTCTCTGGCGAGTCTCGACGCTCGTCCACATTCCACGCAAAGTATACGGATCGAAATCAAAAGTGTTTCTTCGATGTAATAAAATAAATAACACACGCTGGCACGGGCAAAATCACGATTTGTTGCCTGCCCTCGGGCAGGTGCTCATGACGGTAATATTGATGATACCCTCGACGAGCCGCATCATCAATCTCAAGCTCAATATTACCGTCATGAGCACCATTCCTCAGGCGGGCAACAAACAGTGATCGCGCCCTTGAAAGTGTGTTATTATTTCAACATTACAACTTCAAAATAAAGCATTTTATTGAGGACAATATTGCATTTCAGCTTTACTCATAAAGCCTGATCACCTGTATACTCGGTCGATCGCCATTTCGGTCCACTAAAGAGCAGTGCCCAATTGAAACTGTGTATCTTGTTTCATATTGGACGCATGTTTACCTTGTAGAATGACATGACTTCATCCAAGTTATCTGCATAAATTATCGCGCCAACACTGACCCAGACACCGAGACCAAAGCCAACTAAGATCCCAATCAGAGTACCCCTGTAAAACAAAAAGTTTGTTTTCAGAATTTTCAATTGAAGTATATTGATAATGCAATCTGTATGCATACAAGAGCGCTATTTTTGACTAAGCGGCTTCTATTGTCATGAAATACGAAAAAAACCCCAAAGAATATTAAATCCCACGTCGTGACGATTGGAAAGTACATGTATATTGCCATGATATCCATTAATAAGCAATTTATTATTGTTGAATGCAATCGTCACACCATACCATAATTGTAAATTACTACAGAATTGCTATTACCATATGCGTAAGAGCAATTTAAAGTTAAATTATCATCAGGGCGATCAAATCTCAGCAACTTTAAGTTTCTATGATGACCCTCTAAAAATCGAGGCAAATAATGCAATCTTCAACTCAAGACCATTCGCAATGCTTAACTAAAGATGAAACAAATTGATACAAATCAGAAGCTTTATGTCGATTTCATACTGCTCCATTTGACTTTCAATTGTCGTTTTAATTCCGTCTAAAGGTGCCACTGGAATATTTATATAAACAGGGACAGGTATAAGATTGAATGATAGACTTATTAAGGATTACGCAACGACTTACCACGAGTTCGCTCGCTTGTAGTACATTCCGAGAGTGAATCCCCCGAGTAGAGGTCCCCCTGACGTACCAAATATAGTGTTAGCCAGGGTTACAAGCGTACCAAGAGAAGACGCCACATAAGCAAGGCCGATAGCGATGATTCCATACACAACGGCTGAAAAGAGAACCCCACAACGGCTCGTAAAACATAAGCAATATTCACTGAGATCCTATGTAACTGATAAAACGAAGTATAACAAAAATATTATCTCCTACATTCCACCGTCATATCAATTAAAGGAAGATTGTCTGCCCTACGAAAGTATCAATTTCTGCGTCCGTAACCATATCGACACAGATTCCCCGGTCTGTCATTTCATTAGTTTCCTTCTCTCTAAAGTATTGTTCGGATATACTCACTTAGAATTTTCCCAACTATTGTATCAAGGACGTCGTTTTCGTACACAGCTCTCTGCGTTCTGGCTGCCCTCCATCGTCGCCATGGTTTCACAACATCTTCCAATGTCACTGCTATCATGGCGTTTAATCCGGATGACATTGAACTGCGTAAATGAATGGGGGAAAGTATGATGTTTTTCATGGATGACCTGAGCTTAATAGTCAAGGATTTCATGGTAAACCAGATAATAAAGTGATTCAGGTAAATATGAAGATTAAATTACCTGAGAGTTCCCGCAAAAAGTGCAGCAACGAAGAGACCTTGAATACCGGATATCGATCCGAACAGCGAACTGACAAAATAAACCAATATCTACGATTGGAAGAAGTGGGAAGTGGTTAAATTCTGATATACGCAGCTGACGAAATCTAGGTACAGTGAGGGGTTAAGTTCATTAAAAAAGTGTAATCGATGGCCAACCACATAACAGACCCAAAATGACGAGATGCAACTTACAGTCCGTTACATACATAATTTAGGGAACTGCCGGTTGGTCTTTCAGAACGGCAAATGAAATACACATTGAATCATAGACAGTACATTGAATACGTCTTTGTAATCTTGTCATGTTCTTGAATTTTTCCCATGAGAGTATTGGTATGAGAAGCCACTTTGAAAAAAGTAGTTAACAATATTATGTCACGGAATGGCTCTTCCTTCGGAAGGAGAACCTGTTTAAATTGTGCTGGGTGGTATAGTCTTTCTCAGCGTGTTTGGTATATAGATTGCACTTATGCATCTTCATGGTATTGTCAGCAACAACTTGTTCCTTTATACAAAGTGAAAGTCATCTGCATGGAATTTTTCGAAATGTACGCCTTTAAAGGAAATGGCAGTGCCCACTTAATCGTTTCCCTACATCTTTGAGAGCTGAAAGCAGCGTGAAATAAAGTCAGAGGATACGCTGTATGTTTCTCTGAATTTAAGAAGGGGACACGAACTTCCTCTTTAATATTTCTTGTCTTCTCATTGCAATTATGAAGACAACAGCACTTTTTCCTATTGCGTAATCCATGTCGGTTTTCTAACATTTCGCATTCACTAGGCCAGGTCGATCATAGACATATGTAAGTCTGACTAGTAAATCTCAGACAAAGAGCTCCTTGCCTGTGAGTAAACTTACTTGATCCGAAGAAGTGTAGTCCGGTGTGTATTTCGGATCAACGGTACCAACGACAGGAAACTCTGCGATATGTTAAAACATATATCATCACTAAAGTCACACGATGGGGAAATGTCGAATAAAAAAATGAATCGCGAGACCTCGTTTGATATGTCTAAACGACGATGGTTAATTTGTTAACCTTTGCAATGTACAATGCTAATACATTTCTGATCATTGTATGCCAAATAATCGCAACGTTAACCGGAGGAGTCTGACAATGATACATTTATTACATGCCTCGTTGCGAGCGCAAATCAGTTCACTGATTTGAATAGGAACATCCGGGAGTTAGCGGGCCGGTGAACGATGTACTGACCGGTTTCCATGGTTACCCGGTCAGTGAAGCCCTTCGGCTTTTTCGACGTCAAAGTAGACGCTAAACGCTAGATGTAAAATATCCATGCGCGCACTACTATTTTGATGTCCGTTAAAATCTGTTTGATGCTGGTCTATAATGGTAAAATTGTTTGAAATTGCCCTATGTATCTAAATGTCATATATCTTTATCTTTAACTGTGAAGAGGCATGTAATAAAAATATTATTGCCTGAATACATGGGTTTATGTGCCCTCGCAGAAGGAGACAATTTTTCCCTCCTGACGTCGGGCAAATTGTCACCTGCTCTCGGGCACATAAACCTATGTATTCAGGCAATAATATATAACACATGCATACAACTCTCTCAAAAGTTAATCAACCGTTACACTACTTCATTTACGTTAGAAACACAGTCTCCGCTGACAATAGCTCGATTAAATGCGGCAATATCATATTCCATACAGGGGTTTAAAAGCAGCGTCTCTGTAAGTGTTAGAGTACAGATTTTTCCTTTGTGACAATCTTTCGAGTTTGAAACAATGAATTATGACACAGTATAAACTTACCTGGAGCAAATGTTGCGTTGACTGCAGGTTGTAAGGGCAGAAGATAATCTGCGAATACAAAATCAGTATAATTAGATGGGAAAATATAAAAGCATATCAATCCATAAATAAAAAAAAATTAAAGAAGATTTTAAACTTTGTTTTATAGCGTAAGAAATGCACTCCAACGATGAAAAGATGTGACTCATTGCCGGCACCTTCACTGATGTCGTCTCTCACCGTCAGACAAGTGTTACTGTATAGTCATATTGCATGACGTTTTGTCTTGTGTATAAAATCAAAGAGTTGTCAGGTGTTACGGCAGTGTTTTTTCTGCCTACTATAAGGTGCTTTGATGTATCATTTGCTTTGATGTATAAACCTTAACCGTATTTACGTCTGAACCCTCACCCACCTTAAAATTTGTACATACTAGTATTCACTCTACCGCTGGAAATTGAACTTTAACCTTGCTTTGGCAGTTGAACCTTCATCCCCCTGTGACATCTGAACCTTCACCCGTTTGTCTGTTTGTCTCAGACTAAAAGATCCGTCGTTCGAGGGCGCTAGAGGGGCGGAGCGAAGACAGCGCCCTCGAACGAGGATCTTTAGTCTATGATGTAAGTCTCAGGGTCTTACCATTGTAGTAAGCGTACATCACCAAGCCCGAAAGATAAACTATTGGCAATATGACGAACTGAAAAGGCAGAATAAGCATCGTGGATCTGTAAGTAGAACGAGCGTGTCCTTGATGTTATATTTGTTATGCGAATGACTTAGATTTAGTCCTTTGTTACTCAAAAGATTTCACAGCCATCATCCTTCCCGAAGAGCAATTGATAAGTATCACACTACTCTTAGCTAAGCAAGTGTACACCTGGTAAGGAACACACAAAGTGGGTGGAATTTCCTCAAATGGTATTCTTGAATTACTTACATCTGTGCATGTCTCAGACTTTTGGACGACGCGTATCTCTGCACGGCGGTTTGGCTGATGTAAAAAGCAAAAGTGTTCATGCCCCCGCCGAAGATCATGCTTAACATCGTTGTTCGCTCAGTTATATCCAGTGGTACCCTGAGAAAACGCCATATCAGAGGAAAAAAAACGCGAGTAGTAAGTGGTTATGTGTATTTCCACTTCTCAGTGTCGATCTATGTAACACAACATGTATCATCTATACAGTATCCTAAGCTTTGCGTGTGAGATCACCTTAGACGAGGAATTAATTTAAGAATACCCTAACATTTCGTATAGCGACAAAAGTGCTGGACACATTAATTGCTTCAAAAATATTCTGAGATTCTCGAAAAAGATCATTTTTATTTACCTTCTATTTTATTTTCTATTTTCAATTGATGACCTATATAGTCAAAGTGCTGTAGACGACACATGGATCGCAAACATTGTTTTGAAAAAATAAGACTTTAAATGTAAATGGCATGATATACTTCTATTTAGCGTCCTGCACAGAAGACTTGCAAGAACATTATCAGATTCTGAAAAAAAAAAGATTATGAACATAATCACGTGAAGATGTCAAGCCGGCCATCTTGTTTGTTCATTTCCCAAACTTTCTCAAGCCCGCCAGCCTCGATGGTACCCAGGACAATTACTGTGACAAGACTCCCGACGATGACGAGAAACTGGAAGACATCTGTCCATATGACCGCTTTCATTCCGCCCTGAGAGATGCAAACGGTATAGCAGTCTATAGTATATATCGTAGGTTTGTGGGATTGCTGCACCAGACACTGCGTCAGAGATATTATTCCCATGGTATAAATTCATGCGTGTCTCATATCACTTTGCGTGTCATGGCACAACAACACTATCGTACCCAGTAGTTTGTTGTTGAATGACACTGCAGCCAGTTACGAGCTCGATATTCTTTATTCTTGTTTTCAGTCTTTACTTTTGACCTTTACTTATTTTGTTACGAAGAAGGGGTTGAAAATCTGTTAACTGATGCCAAAAAAACAAAACAATTATATGTACTACAGTGACAATCGTAGAATGGTAGACACATGCTTACGTTTACATGAGATAGAGGTAATGTCATCAATGTGTTAATGCTGTTCGTGTTGGTGTATCCACTCATAACACACCTCAACAAATATTTTATGTTTGTTAATGTTTAGTAATACAAAAAAACAACAAAACTCACCAATGTGGTGTAGAACACACAGACTGCCCCAGTAATAATCAGCATGATCCACAGATCTACGCCCATGACTGTACGACAAAGAGGGCAAATGATCAAAGATATTTCATGCGAGACAACATAACACAGTTGATAGAGCCAAATGAATTGTCATTTCGCTTTATATGATCTTCTTGTATTGTCAACATCATGAATGCAGTTAATAATGAGAGGGGTTAGAAGATTAATCACCAAGACAACAATTTTAAAATGGTAATCGCACATGTGCTGAACTTGTTAACCGTGTTCACACAGGGTCCATTGGCTAACTGCCATCGACATCACATCACGCAATGAGCGTTCTCATCATCATTATTATCGTCGTCGTCGTCGTCGTGATTATCATTATCATCATCATCATCGACGTCATCGTCGTCATCATCATCATCATCATCATCATCATTATCAACATTATCTCAACTGTAAATTGTAATCATTATCAATATAAATGTTCTAAATGACAAGGATTATTTCAAATTTTTTAAGCAATAGTTATGAATTTACAGGAGAGCTCACCTGCTTCCACCGCCAGTGCTGGTCCGATCAATGTAACGGCGATGTAAAAGATTGTCTGCAGTGCGAACAGCAAGGCCGCTGTGATTCGAACGGCGTAGTTAAATCTCAGCCCGAAGTACTGTTAAAAAGGGATGATATTTCTATAACTTCCAGTAATACGATTGGAAGTTATTGGATAGTGAAGTAATGTCGGTTTAATCTGCAAATGTAAGCTCATCTGCTTTTCTATTTAAGTTGTACACTTGTTTTATGAGTAATTTGGAATATTGCTATATTCAGCTATAGGGCGCCTAACACTTTTGAGAAATTTGAAAAATATGAATATCCAATTCTCCTCTATCAGTTCCAATAGCGTTCAGTGAATGCTTCAAGCCACAGACTTTTGTTTTTACTTAGTTTTAAAGTCGACATCGTCATGAAAGGCTTCAACGAAGTTGAAAACGGAGCTTTTCGCTGCGACGACTTTGTTTCAACAAAGCTCTGATGTCATAGTACGAAAGCAGTTCGTAAATCGATCGTGTACTCACCTCATATGCACTGATTAAATTGAGACCGTGGAAAACCGGAACGAAGAGAAACATTACGGTGGGCATCAGCCATAAATAAGAAAGCACCAAGAACGAGTAGGTAGCATCGTAGATGAAGATCTCCGCAGACATTCCCAAAATTGTCAGCGCCGAAAGAAATGAGACCGACAGGGACATGGCAACCGGTAGGCAGTTCATGGATTTGTCGGCGACTAGGAATCTGGGCATGCGAACGAGGATGAAGAGATGTGTTAAGAACTCTATAGTCAAGATCAGAATCTTTGTCCATAACTTTTAAATGACGAAAAGATTATGAGCTATACAGATGAAATGCTATACGTATACACCCTTTAAATACCGTTAAAGCTAGTAATCGCCAAAAAGATTAATCACTTAATTAATTCCTACTTTTTTTATCAGCGCGAAGCTGTTGTATTTTAAATTTACAATTTCTACCAAATACGCGACTCTGCAATTTTCATCTGGCCTTCGGCAAGCATTATCAAGCATAAAATATTCTCACGTTTGCTAGAAACAGAAATGTGGCGGCAGATTTGAAGCAACTCTACGGCAACGACACCATAGACTCACTTTAACGGCCTATCCGAACGGACAAATTTCTGAGTTCATGAGGATAATCTCAAGAATTATTCCCATTTGGCTATGCAAGTTTCTTTGTTGCAACAGACTTAAGAATCGTCACTTGTACAAGTTCTCTAAACTCCTTTTCCCCTTCTATGATGACATCTCGATATTATACAGTACTCACTCTGATGTGCCGGATCTTTGCCCGCTTTTGACACCGTGATAGATCCCAGTCACGAGGGACACGCCTAGCATGGCGGAAAACACCACGTAGTCAACGACTCCAAACGGTGTAGCTTCTGTAGACATCGCGGCTGTGTGGTCAATTCCCTGTGGAGTCTTTTAATCCTGGTAAGCACAATACGTAGTTATATTACACCAATTGTTATACCGAAGCAACAAAGCGTAAACTATACTCTTGGAGGTAGCTATGTCCCAATACTCTCTGGTCGAACTTATCTTTCCTATATGACTGCATAAAGTCTTTTATTATATTTCTGTATACTTCAGAAGTAAGAATTTTACTATAAGAAATACAGTATCTTGCGCATATATAACTTTATATCAGTCATTCTCTTATTTCACATTCAAGAGCATCAAAGAATATCAAATTTTGTGGTCATTTGCAGCGGTAAGTTTCCAGTATCTGGTTTGTCGTATTTAGGAAAAATGCCCACTGCACATTTGCGCATTAATAGTCTATACCGGGGCTGAAAATTGGTCCTTGTCAGACCAACGCACTGGAGATTTTAGGGCAAAAGGTGGACGCATCATTATTGAAATTTTGTCGAGAACATCATGGAGCGGAGATAATGCTCTTGCTGATGAGAATGATTAGAAAATCGTGCACAATGAGTATGTGTACTTTGATGGGCATATTGATTAACGGATCAGAAACTTAAAAGGGTGAGTTACTGTTTTTTTTTCCAAAAACGCTGTTCAATTTTTCACGTCGACATACTCTGCATAACGTCAAGTTTTTGAATGAATTGTGTATGGAAACATAAGTCAGGGGAACACAGAAACAGGAAGCACCTATAAAGAGGAAAAGGTAAGGTAAGTTTAGAAATTCAGAGCGCCAAAATTTTAAAGGCCTAGACATATAGTGTGAGTTTGCCCCCTTAAATCTGTGTATTTGTCATCCGTATATATATTTTGTTCTTGTATATGCTGCGTATGTTGTATACGCTGGAACAAAAACATAATTATAAAATATTAATTATAAATTAGACAAGGTGAGTTGGTTGCCCCTATGAAATATCAAAGTTGATTCAGTCGTTCACAGGTTTCCTGTAATGTAGGGAGTTGCGAACGGCCACTGTAATCAATGCTAGCAAACTCTTATGTTAAGGAGAGTAAATATTTAACTGTTGACTTACGTTCACCAGTAGAGCCATTATAATGACTATCGCCCCAAACTGAGGATATAAAACTCAGACCAAGTAAGCGCCCTCAACATACGTTATTCAAATTTACTGTTATATGAACATTATGCAAACAATGATTACAAAATAGAAATCTCAGCACTTGACGATATCTCGGCTTTCAGAAACAGTAATATGTACTTTTATAGGGTTATAAACCCACTTGTTAGCTTGGAATTCGCGTTTGGAACGACCATATACTTGTATTGCAACATCAACAAAATTGTGTATCCGATGTTCAAGACTTTTCGGATGACGATTGGAGATTTAATTCGCCAGAATGCTTGAAACGTCGATGCGTACAGCAGTACAAATTGCAGAAATGCTGTAGATTGGAGATTCCATGAGCGACGTGAAATTGCCCATGCACCTCCATGATATCCCGACATGCACAAAGCAAATTATATAATCTGTGTCATAAATCGTTACACCCTGTACTCTTGGCAATTTAGTGTTAATCTCCGTAGAGTAGCAGATGTAGACTCTACTCATATGAAAACACGCTGGGTGATCATTTGTTCAATAGGAACACTGGCCAACACATCAGGACCTAAGGCAGGCAAGTCTGTCGCACACGCATGGACCTATATTTTCTGTGACAGTCGGTAACTTTGTTCGGTTTTGTGATGAAAACAACTTGAATGCCTTTGCGTCCTGAAGGACCTCACATTCACCGGCGTTTTGAGTTTCAGTACAAAAATTGCGATAAACCTGCTTGTCGTCTATCGTTCGATCATTTGATTCAATTTAATGAATGATGTGCTAGTTAACGAGGACATATGAACAGGCCGCCCGTGTAAATCTTTGCCCACCAGCTATACGTTATTCAACGGTGCGACCATCTTTATGCCCTCCGTGTCCCCTAACAGCAATTCCTTTATTGTGTAAAAGGGTCCCGACAGTCAACACTGTTTATCTCCATCCATCCAACACAGCACAAATGTTTCAGAGTCACAATAGCTGGCTTCAAGCAAGGTATATATATAACACTCACCTGTCGATAAAGTTCAGTATCTTATACGACGGCAGTTTTACAGAATCTTCATGGAGTACGGTTGATCGGTGGACCAGTCATGCAACGCCTTTGCTGTCGCCACTGTCTCCTGCACTGATAGCTTTATTTGAACATTACATAGAGGAGACGTCTTTTAAAATTGGAGGTAAACATCAACTTTGTCCTTGACTAACGTATATATATGTACGATAACCAAGTCTGTCCTATCACATGTCATCAACTGTTTTATTGTTAGGCTGATAGTACCATGGAGGCAGCACACAAACATTTCCTTACAAATCTTGATCAAGCCACTTTCCCACCATTACGGTGTACCTGAATTAGTTTCTTTGGAGTTTAACAACCTATGAGCATTTTCGAATAGAAGAAGTATTTGGGTAGACGTTCTCACAGCCCCTCGTCCGCTAGGCAGCGCCATCCTCAACCATATGGTGATGCGCCCTCAACGGCCTTTCTAGCAAGCCAGTCTCATCGAGTCAGCCAGGTTATAGCGTAGCGGAGCATTGCCCACCTGTTGAGGGCGGTATTATGGTCTGAGGTGAAGCCTGCGAGGGTCTGTTAGAGAGTCTCCGGCGAACGGTGCATGCGATGGGGTTGTGTCAGTGTTTTATTTCTTTAACACAGCCGTATATCGTATCTTGTCACATGGCCACTGATTGAACCACAGAGCCACAGTCCCTCCAGAGGTCTGTGACAGAACCTAAAAGAGACTGTCTGCACCCTGATCGCAAAGCCCTGTGATCTTGTAATCATATGCTCATGCTGATTTCAAGGACATCGTTAAACACTGCGAGTCAGTAGCTCAGCTTCGAACAAAAGGGCGCCATATAGCATGTACGATTTACAGGCTATGGACAGTGTTCACAACAAACTACCGTCCAAGTTTTGAAATACACTGTGATAGCTCCCGAAGACTGAAAATGTTCATATGACGATTGCACTTAATTGCAGTTGTGATGGATGTGGTTGTGATGATGATGATGATGATGATGATGATGATGATGATGATGACGACGATCAACAGGATGATTTGCAATCATATGTTAGAACCAACGATCCCGCTGTATAACTTTGAGTTGACGAGGCGAAATGTTGTAATTGCGTATCTATTGATGCCGACAAAGCTTTTAGCCTATCAAACGTCAAGCACGTGCAACTATGATATTACACCGAAAAATGGGAGTAGCAAAGGAGACGACTGTAAGAGGGTTATCTCGTCGTAGAACAACAGATTGTAATCGATTGCATCCCGCAGAATGTCGGCCGGAATTTCATATCGCTGAACTTTGCCCTGGAGGCCAACACTTCATTTCATAACCATGCATGTAGTCATAAGTTAATATAATTCTCGCGGTTAGATAGTATCGAGAAAAATTGATGTCTTCGCGTTACGTGAATTTGACACGTGGCATTGATAAATAATGTGTGGGCGGGGCTACGGAGCTATAAATGGGAGGTTATGAATAGCAAGCATGACACTTCAGCAGCCTACGGCCGGGTTCGTCCTAGTTATCATCAAAAAACAAAAATGCTCTTTTGTTTGCGTATTGAGCGAATGAACAAAAGTGGTGAAGTCCGACACCACCCGTGGTCCTATGATATGCATTGTTTTCGGACACAGGTTTCCAGAGAATTTCCCTTATCTTAGGTTTTTTACCTCTTGACGGCATGCACAGGTGAAGCGGGTATTTCATTTCATTTTCCCCCGCCATTTGCTTCCGTACCCTGGTATAATGTGTACTGTATACTTTAGTCTACTTGTCTTTAATAAAGCTGCCACCTCTGGCTGGTCCATCATTAATGAGTGAATGGAGTGGAACGTAATTTTGCCAAAATCTAGACTTTTAAGAAAATATGTACTTTAAATGGGGTAAAAAATGAAGATATTTGCCGAGAATTCGTTATTTGAAGAGGCCCAATACTTGTCCATGAACCTTACTGTCCGCTATTAATAAAGTACAATTGTTCTTATTTCAATGGACATACTTTGCATTTGTTTATTTGTTTTTGTTTTTGTTGTTGTTATTGTATAACTTCACATCTGTTTTAGTACGCTTTAATACCGTGACATTCCGTAGTTTTCATGCTACACGTATAAGATATACACGTATAAGATGTACCACTGCGCTTGAATTGCAGAAGTGTACAAGCAAGCACTGAGGCCTGTCTTGGGCGGCTTTTACAATGCAAGATTTTTTGCAAGGTACAGCTTGCCGTCTGTTTTGACCACTTCTATAGTTCTAGCCATTTGCCGAGGAAAACCCGCGCAGAGAATACAAATTTATACAGACACAGAGAACAGTTAAACCACACATCCTTCAAGCGACACCGTAACTGAGCTACAACGAGTACTGTACGATTTTTCCCGACGTTCCCCGACGTATGAAACATGTCTTTCCGTGCACGAATAACACCTTAAGCCGGTGACTAAGCGATCATTGCCGAATAATTCCGAAGATCAACGGAGTTTCATTTCGAGCATGGCTGCGTGATCGATCGGGGCCGCGAATGAACTTTTCCTTTTCCGTAAGACTCAAGTGTAGGTCGTTTCCCCAAACAAATAACATCATATAACTTTACAATCACTTTTATGTAGCGGGTTCCATGTGGCAATTTCAAGTTAAGGAAATGATTATTTGTAACTTTTGACCATTTTTTACCTCGGAAAATTCCATGTTTGAGGCTCAAATTTGTTGCAAAATTTTGTTTTACGAAGAAAGAAACATGATTAGTGATGTTATAACCACATAAAACTGCTAATTGTTGTTCAAACGTGTTGCCTTTCCGAGCTCGTTTGTTGACGTCTGGCATGCTCAGCGTGCTGGGGAGAAAGGCAGATATGGTAACGGCGCGATCACGCGAGATGTACAACATCACGTTTACTTTGGGATCAAAATAACATTGCGTCGTGGATTGCCAGACATCTGGCTACGCAACGTGCTTGGACAATGGACTACGACGTAAATACCGGGCATAAGTAATGAATATTATTTTGAAATTGCTGTCAATGGCTCGCGCAGGTGCAGAAGAATGCCTACGTTGCAATCCGCGTGTCAACAGAGTTTGTATTTCTGTCCGGACAAAAATTGAAATTTTCGTTGTAAAATCACATGTTATTTAGTTGTAGGGCACGTAATGTTTCCGAATAATATGCGATTCTCTGTTATTTGACAGGCTATTCAACATGAGCCGGTGATCATTTCAATCAAAACTAACGGAAAAATCGCCAGAAGATACAGCTAATGGACCTTTAAGGAAATGATGATTTTGTACTAGTAGTAGTGACAGAGAGTGATAGAGACAAATGGTAAGACAGCAAGAATTATATTGCGATAAAAAGAAACGAGCGATAACAAATTGATATATATATATATATATATATATATATATATATATATATATATATATATATATATACATATATATAAAATAAGACTTAAGACCCATCTTTGTTTTCGTTACAATGTCGGCTCGCAATGTCTTGTAACATTACCTATCACACCCACTCAAACACACTATGTCTGTGGCGCTGTCTCTGTCTGTCTATCTCGTCTGTCTGTCTGTCTTTCTGTCTGTCTGTCTGTCTGTCTGTCTGTCTGTCTGTCTCTCTCTCTCTCTCTCTCTCTCTCTCTCTCTCTCTCTCTCTGACTTAATCAAATCTTCATGTACGCACATTCACACCTCTAGCACAAATGCCCTGGAAGTCACTGTAACTTTAGACTTTCTCGCAGCCCCTCGCCGGCTACACCTCATCGCGGCCTCAGGGCTGAGCCGAGCCTCGCTCGCTAGAAAGACCGTTGAGGGCTCACCACCATAAGGTTGAGGATGGAGCTGCGCAGCGGACGAGGGGCTGTGAGAACATGATCTGCTGGTCTTTCTTTATACTCTCATTCTAATAAATGAATTACGTTCCACTCCATTCATTCATTGATGATGGATCAGCCAGAGGTGGCAGCTTTATTACAGACAAGTAGAGGAAAGTATACAGTACACATTATATCAGGGTGCAGAAGCAAATGGCGGGAGCAAATGAAATGAAATACCCGCGTCACCTGTGCATGCCGTCCAGGAAAAACCGGAGGTAAAAAAACTAAGATAAAGGAAATTCTCTTGAAACCTGTGTCGGAAAACAATGCATAACACAGAACCACTGGATGGTGTCGGACTTCATCACTTTTGTTCATTCTCTCAATGCGCAAACACAACAGCATTTTTTTTATGATAACTTGGACAAACCCGTCTGTAGGCTGCTGAAGTGTCCGGCTAGACTGAACATCTACTTCATAACTTCCCACTTATAGGTCCGTAGCCCCACCACCCACACATTATTTATCAACGCCACATGTCAAATTCACGTAACGTAAAACAAAACAGTATCTTTTTTTTATTGTACTTAGAAGCATTGGGCAGTGTCAAGTTAATAAATAGCTCATTTGCATATTTAATGAAGGTTTGTAACTAGTCATATAACTCCAAAATAAATGCACCAAATTTGATGAAATCTGCTCCAGATACTGATCTGACAGATATCTGACTGTGTTGTAAGCCATTTCGTAGTGTAAAGTTAATTAAGGGTTCATTTACATATTTGATGAACTTTGTAATTAGGTATATAACTCTAAAATTACAGCACCAAATTTGGTGAAACCTGCTACAGATATTGATCTGATACATATCTAATTGTGCTATGAAACAATGAGTAGTGTCAAGTTAATTTAGGTTGCATTTGCATATTTCATGAACTTTGTAATTAGTGATATTTCTCCAAAATTACAACATTAAATTTGATGAAACGTGCCACAAATGATGATCTGATAGATATGTAATTGTCTCATAAGGAATTGAGTCGTGTCAAGTTAACTAAGGGTTCATTTTAATATTTAATAAACTTTGTAATTAGTGATTCTCCATTATTACACCATTAAATTTGATGAAACGTACTACATATAGTTGATCTGATAGATATCTAGTTGTCCCATGAAGCATTGAGCAGTGTCAAGTTAATAAGCAGTTCATATGCATATCAAATAAACTTTTGTAAGTAGTAATTTAACTCTGAGAGTACTGTGCGAAAATTGATCAAATGTGCTACATATAATGACATAACAGATATCTGATTGTTCTGTGAAGCGTACTACTATTAATGAACCTGTTCTAATATGACATTAAAGTGGTCCAATAATCATTTTCATTCAAGGTAATACATTACCAGGTCCATAGGACATTTGAGATTTACAAATTTAAATAGGACCATCCTGAACCACTGATAGTTAGTGGTGGTACCACTAACACACGAGAACATTCAGTTCACATCTAGTTAATTATTTTTACATTTATTTTAAAACAGCATTTCACTGGTCTGCGAAAGATCTCACTGAAAACAACTTTTCTTCTATTTAAATCAAACTTAACTCTGTAAGAAGTTAAACGTACAATATTCGAAATGTAGGTTCAGTAGAGGTAGGTTCTATATGTGAGAGAGAATGCTACATACAGACAAACAGATAGGCGACAGTGACAGAAGGAATGAGCTACTTATAGTCTCCTACAGACGGATAGGGCAGAAAAACAGATCTTTAGACACGCTAGGAAAAATCGCGAGACTAAAGCGAGAAAGTGACGCCTTCTAGCCATTGGCGACAGTCACTTGGTGAGCAGTTAGAAATGCACTCAGTAGTGATAATCAAGTATGATAACAGATTCTCACCGGCGAGACTGGATCTGCTCACCAAGCACAGTGAGAATGGTAATTCTCATACTGAGAATGTATCATACTCACCATTTACTGGTGACAACCAGCTAGACTCGCCGTTCATTGGTGAGAATCAGCTAGACGTGTTCTTCACAGGTGAGAATCAGTCTGATTAATTCTCACCAGTGAACAACAAGTCTGCCTGATTGCAGATTGCAGAGGTGTATGTTTTAGAAAATAAACTAGAACGGAACAACTTACTGCAGCCCTTGCGAACAGTTGCTGTTCTAAAACTGGGTCCTCGACAGATGACCAAATAATTTGTTTTGGGAATTCAGTACTGTCGATAGTACGCAAAGCCCTGATGTACGGATGTTTACCTTCAGGCAAGTTGACTTCAAACATCCCAACCCTCTGATTGGTTGTTTGAACGCCCGATGTTGAAGTAGTAGTGACTCACTGTGTTGATGAAATGAGTATAAAATTGTAACACTGCCCAATAAAAGGAAATTTGAGCTTCTGATTACATATGGCTCTTATGTAAGGGGTTTTCGCTCTCATAGTAGTGGTCAGAACATTTGATTCCGAGTAAAGATGTTCCTGTGCAGTGCATTTAGTTGATACTATAGGAAAAAACAGAAGAACAACATGAAAAATTGACTTTAAATTTTGAGTTGTGATCAGAGTAACACAGAACACACACCCAGTTTTTGAGGACACTGGCAAGAAAAAAGCAAAACATGTATAATTGGGATCGCAAATTGAACATGTTGTCTATAAAGACCAATGTCTGGATGGGTGTGTAATAAACTAATTTTGGAGAATTGGATCTTCATGATGTTCAAATTTTCATAAAAGTGTTAGGTGCCCTATAACTGAAAGTTGCAATATCAAAAATTAATCATCAAAACAAGTGTAAAAAAGCAGGTGAGCTTACATTTGCAGATTAAACACCCATTAATTCACTATTCTATTATCCCAAATTAATTCCATTAGTGTTAATATTTAACTAAGAGTCTCATGTACCATTGACAGGTGGTAACGGATATGTTGATGACAAAATATTTTGGGAAGGTCAATAAAGCAACTTTGAACTTCAATTAAACATCAGGAAAAGAATGAATACCATTTGCACCTATGTGAAAAAACAAATTCGGATAGAACATTCATTGCAGTAAACTGAGTAGTTAATGTACACAAAATACGGTTTATATTGATTTAAACGGAAAACAGTACTGGTCCTTAAAGAGAGACAGAAAACAAAAATCCTATGAACACTTTATAAAGTTGACGTTGCTGACTCCGGCCTTGTAGACCTAGTAGCTGCTGTAGCGTTCGGACAAGCTGTACGTCCTGTGGTGTCGGAGCCAGCTGCCTTCTTCACTTTGTGCGCCATTTCTATTCACGAGCCATGCCTATTAGCGGAAACGAAGGGAAAACAATGCAGAAAAAAGAATTCGACTGAGTCTCAGTAAAATGGTGGCAAATGACTCAATAAGTAGTCAGATAATACAACTGATCACTCTGTAAAACTGTCACAACTATAAAGAAATACTTTGAAAAAACTATGGTTGAGCGGCAGACAAATTCAAAGCATGGAGAACTCAATGAACTTACAATATAGTTTTTTGTGTGAGATAGTACCTAAATATTTGTATACCTAAATATATGTATTTCTTCTGCAACATCGTCTATGGAAAGAAAAGTAATGACCATTTCTCTTAAATATTAGTTTTCATTGCACAATTTTGAAAATTTTTCAACTTAAATGAAGGACAGGTGGAGCTCCAGTAAAAAATATTGTTTATTCAAGAAGGTGAGAGCGAAAAATGCATTCAAAGCATTTCATTATAATGGACGTCAATGCAACTGGCCGATAATCATTTAGGAAAGCAGGTTTCAATTTTTGGCAATAGAGAAGATGATGGACTTTTCCAAATAGGTGGTATTGATTCAAAGACCAGTTCAACAATTTTCACATGGCACTTCGTTTGTGTTCTATCTCATTCTTAAAATGAGCCGGAAGGGCAAATAATAAATATTGTATAGTTTTCCAAAGAGGACGCTAAAAATACTATCAAAGTGAGAGGTTATGGAGTTAATTCAATTTCAGAATTATGAAAAGTTATGAGCCTTTCACATCTTTACACACATACCCCTTAATTGCTTACATCATGAAGAATTAATCACTGAACATGTTCAAACTAGTTATAAAATAGGCAGTAATCTGGTAAAAGATTTAATGTGTGAAAGTGTAACAAATAGAATAATAAATATAGTTTTAATATCTTTCAAATGTCTATTTGTGCAACCTCTAAAAGCTGTAGTTCATGTAGTTAGCTCATTACTTCATAGGAGTCGTACTAAGCAAAATGCCGTTTGCATTAATTTCAATTCTTCCACCAACCAAACGAATTATATTGATGTATATACAAGCATTATTGCGGCACTATTTTGATTAGGATCTGCCATACCATCTTTACTCTGGCAGCTGAAAAGCCACGATTTCTCATTCTCGTGACAACATATGTTAACCGTCAGTTACTTTTTGCAAACTTATCGTCTGTCAGTTCTTTTCATTTACCTTCGGTCGTGCATCGGGTTATTACCGAGCTTTTATCGACTCAAGTTTACAAGACTAGTGTGAAATAGATATCCTATTAATTACCACGGAGGATTTTCGTTTTAGGCGCGAGTAGAATCCCTTTCAGGTGTTTTGTATGCACCAAATCGCAAAAAGGATTCTGCTTTGACAATTCGAAAAATAAAACAAACTAATTCAGAAGATAAACCACAGTGTGTACTGTGTTTTAAGTGGAGCGCATGAAAGAAGATAGGAAGAGGAAAACTTGAGAGAAGAGACAGAATGGCAATATAGACAAAAGACGTATTCATGTGTGGTGTTGAATGTCCGGACTCAACTTACGACGCAGTACTTTTCCACGTTCACCGAGAAAAAGCGGGAAATGAATTACGAGAATCTTAAATACGAAGACATTAATTGAACTCTGACAGACGAATGTAAATACTTGGAAAGTTGCAAAAGTGTGAATGTAAAGGTTCTTTATCTATATTCATGCGCAGACTTTGCACAACGTGTGGTCCTGGTGTCAATTAAACTCGTGTTCCTGTCATCAACCATAATTTTACTATATATATAGACAATATGCGTGCTTCCAGAGGGCAGTTTCGTTCAAAGGCTACACGATAGCCGTTTGGGCGTCCCTCTCTCAACAAATCCTGGCGTTAAAAAGTTTTATGAAAGTGGAATATGAATGCCCGAAATGAATAACAGAATAGTAGAACAGCCTGCATGGCATATTATTTCTCTAATTATTTTAAAATGTGTTTTTGTGCATTGCCTTTGTTGGCACGGCGGCTAACCACGAAATACGGTGTCGATAAATGCCTAATGTGTATAAAAAGGGACACAGATATATTACTCCTACAATACTTCTTTGTGCAATAAGATATTTTATAACATTCTAATCAACTTTCGCACAATTGTCGACATTTTAAAACAAATAAGATTTACCCTAGGGATTGTTTTCAAATTTCAAGAAATGATCCATTGCGTGAAATGTTGTTTTCAAAGGCCAGAATGATAGCTAAACATTCCATGCCGTCCTTAAGCATAGCGTTTATTTCTTCCTCGGAGTGTTCCTGTTCACGCCTAGAACGTTGTACACCATAAAATGAATACGTGCGATGGGATACGCATTCAAAGTAAACATAATGAGTATTTATGATAAAATGCTTCAATTTTACATTTAAAAATGATTGAAGTTATCAGTAATTCTTAACTTTAGGCGCGAGTAGGATCCCGATTTCAGGTGTTTTGCATGCATCAAATCGCAAAAAGGATTCTGCTTTGACAATTCGAAAAATAAAACAAACTAAATTCAGAAGATAAACCACAGTGTGTACTGTGTTTTAAGTGGAATGCATGAAAGAAGATAGGAAGAGGAAAACTCGAGAGAAGAGACAGAATGGCAATATAGACAAAAGACGTATTCATGTGTGGTGTTGAATGTCCGGACTCAACTTACGACGCAGTACTTTTTCCACGTTCATCGAGAAAAAGTGGGAAACAAATTACGAGAATCTTAAATACGAAGACATTCATTGAACTCTGACAGACGAATGTAAAATACTTGGAAAGTTGCAAAAATGTGAATGTAAAGGTTCTTTATCTATATTCATGCGCAGACTTTGCACAACGTGTGGTCCCTTACGAATGCCCATGCTTCGCAGTCTGCTAACCACAGGTGAAGAAAATGGACAGACAATCAGGTTGGTACTATCAACACATAATAAAAACAGTTCTGCAGAAGAGAATTACGATTAAGTGGTTACTTTTTGAGTTGAGGGAAGGTGGGGGGGAGGTTGACTCTAAAATTGAGGATTTACTTTTCCAGTACGTCAGCTTTTATGATCGACGATCCATTAATTGAGTAACTTGTCTGCCTATATCACGTTAATGCCTTAAAGTAAAATGGCACTTGTGTTGTTGTTAATTGCAAAAACTTGCAATTTTACGACGATAACAGTCAGCAATAAATATTTGACATTAAAAGTTTCACACCATATTCTACATACTCTAGAGTGGTTTTAAATATAAATCTACTATGTTGGGTAGCATTGATGTTGTTGTGAATAACTGCCAATTTAAGGACAATAATAATATACCATAAACACTTTGGAGTCTTAACAAACCACAGATTAAAGACAGAGCAAGGACATGGCGTGGACGTATTGTTTTTATCATAAATATTGTTTGCGTTCTTGACAAGTGTAATGAACATGAAGGATATATTTGATTTTTTAATTAATGTGAAAAATAGATAAAAAATATAAAAATCAGTATATTTACTTTTCTTTATTGTCGACGAGACTATCAATAGTGAAATTAATACGTTTGAAACCAACCCGATGTATCAATTACTGAAATGTAAGGTTGTTAGTACAAAACGATTATAAATAGAAGGTTCTGAGTGCTAATGATCGTTAACAGATACAATATCGTACGTGCCAATTGAAATTAATGTTAATGATAATATGTAATGGACGACAATGTGTAAATGGGAAGTCTGCTGAAGCAAAATAAACGACGCAACTGTACTTCCATGCACTGATTTACCAAACCCACGTTTACTGACAGCGTTAAGTTGCCATCCCCTCAGGCTCATTTGTTGCTGACTGCCGGTAAAATTGACCGCCGCGGCTTCTTACTCAATTAGGCCTCAGTTTTTCATTGCTGTTTCATTTTTCTGCGATGAACAAGCACAAATGGAAACCACACATCCTCTAATTGAGCTACGACGAGTACTGTATTGTTTCCCCGACGTGTGAAACATATCTTTCCATGGCCTTTCCATGCACGAATAATAGGTAATCGATCATTACCGCATAATGCCGAAGATCCACCGACTTACATTTCGAGCATGGCTGCGTGATCGACCGGCGCGCACAAGGTAAACCTTCACGTGGACGACGTCCCAGGCCTTTCTTCATGAAAGTGTTATAACCTCTGCAAATAAGATGACCCAGCCCTATCCACAATACAATTACTCAGTATATAGTCACGTCATGGCAGATATCGATGGTGACCCCGGACTATCGACAAATACATATACATGCAAAGACCCAGGCCTATCCATACTACAAAGATATGAACGGTATGGAAGATGACCCAAGCCTATCCTCAATACAAATATATCTACTATGTGGAAGATGACTCAGGCCTATCCTCAATACAAATTCATCTACAATCTAATGAAGATGGCCCCGGCCTGTCCTCAGTACAAATACATTGTACACGCTATGGAGATGACGCAGGCCTATCCATAATGCAAAAATATGCACGGTAAGGATGATGACCCAGGCCTATCCATAAATGCATGTACATGCTATAGAAGACACAGTTGACCCAGAAGTCTGGTTGTTGTTGTTGTTGTCTGTATGGTTGTTTATGTTTATTAGTCGTGATGTTGTTGTTTACAAAAAATGTTCAAGGAACATAGCTATTGTGATGTTGATCTTTCAAATGTAAGTAGATCATGTCATAAGAAACATTGCAAGGACGCTTTAATTACTTGACCCGACGCAACTCTCTCCAAACGTACACTCTATGAGAGTGTACACTCTCATAATTTGCGTTTGGAGAGAGTTGCCTTAGGTCAAATAATGATAGCGTGAAGGCGCGGTAAGTCGTCCAGTTGAAGGTTGAACGCGCTGCAATCGTGGCTGCGAATAGGAAAGCTGCTGTTGAAAACGTCTTCATGGAGTATTGACAGGCTATGTCCAGTGGGTAGATAAGCGATAGAGTTTGGAGCAAAAAAATGTTATCTCATTATTTGAAGCGAAACGGTGCCAAAGTTGCCAATTTTCATCACGCTCTTTCTTGTTGCTCAATTGCGTCACAATCACGGCGCTTATTAGGTCGAAGTGTACACGTCAGTATTAGTTTGCCAAGAAAGTTACATTTAGAAGTCACTTTAGTTAGCTAATGTTTATTCGACAACAGTCCCTCTACAAACGCAGGGGAATACTCAATGTATGCCTTGTATTTGAAAGTGATTGAAACCGCTACTGTACCAGCTGACATGTCCTTTACCAATTGTGAAACGGCGAGTTTTATATTGTAGGGTTGACATGATTCTTTGGTCATTAGCACGCGTCAAAATTAGCTGAAAAACGTCTTCATACATAAATTCAGTACTTGTTCATTTATACATTTATAACATGATGGACATGGAGCCCGGAGTCGCTATGGGCGTTCAAGGTTCGGAGATAAACGTGCACCTTTTATACATACACAAAAAATAGGTTAAAAGGGCTTTTCAGATAAAAAGGTCTTTTTAGGTAAAAAAACCTGGCAGAGCCATTAAAATTTCACCAAACTAATGTCGAAACCTCGAGCTCGGCTACTTGAGCGTTTAACCACGATCTCTTGATAACCCACGTAATAATTCAGGAATGTCGGTCTGACCTTGTGTTGTTGAAACGATCCGTGTTATCACTTTTTAAACAAAGTTCGACAGAGATATAATTCGCAGTTGAAATTGCTCAGACGGTAGATCAAAACTTTTTGCCACGACGCAACCAACAAAATTGATTTAAGTGGTATTATATTCAAGAACGTAGTTTACGTCTTGGATATATAGGTGGAGACCTAGGGCGACGGCATGAATCGATGTACACTTTGATAGATGACAAATTGTTGATACACGAAATCGCGGTGTGCCAGTTCATGTAGTTAGCTCATTACTTCATAGGTGTAGCTCCAGTAAAAGTAAACTGAGAGATTAAATAAGTCGACTCATAGCGAACCTTTTGAGAGCGATTTACAAGAAAATCAACGATCCAAAGAATGCGTCTAGGATTGACCTTATATTTAAGAAGTTTTTGTGCCATGAGATGAGGTTTGATTGTATCGAAAGCTAATGAAAATCAATAAACAACAAACGCACAAATGCACCTGGCTTTTCGATAGTCTGGTTCCCTGACCCATTTCCCCGGTAGAGGGCGTGGGGAAATATAGGGTCAGGTACCGGGTAGCCATCTTGAACAGAATTTTGTTCAAGATGGCGGAGATTAGTCACCTGACAGAACATGCTACAACAAATATGGCTGCTACCATAAAAACGCCGGTCAAAATTCGACTGGATCAGATTTATGTTCGAACACAGGTATCCGAACCAAAAACATTGGCACACGAGACGGGAAACATAAACTGAAAGGATTAATCTAGAAGAACGGGGAAATAGAGGTGATTGAAGGCTGGCTGTGATATGGCAGCAGTATTTGTTGCGTGTATCGAACGCGCTAGGGTCATCGAGGTCATCGCCGACTGTGACGTGACCCCAATGACCCGAGCACGTTCGATACACGCCACAAGTACTGCTGCGATATCACAGCTAATTGAAAGCAAACTTTGTTGGCACTGTGAACGACGATTGATTTCGATGGATAGAATGGTGTCCGAATTTCGTGAAAAATGCCAGGCATCATGTCGACGTTCTAAAAGTATTAAGAGGTGTGCTAAATCACAGTGGCTAAATCATGGAGGTAGAAAGTCTTTCTTTCTACCTCCACGGCTTTGTGGTACAAACAAGAAGTTGGTGTCAAGTGAGCCTGAAAGTGCGAAACCCAAGAAAGATGAGAAAAAGTTACAAGTGTTACTTTCATCCAATCACAGTTTGTTTTATTTTAACCCAATAGCGTCCATGTTTACATTAGCCGGTACCTGACCCTATATTTCCCCACGCCCTCTACCGGGGAAATGGGTCAGGGAACCAGACTAGCTTTTCGAGATATGTATTCACATAGCGCAGCAATGTGAGAGTGGCATCTTCTGTACTTCTATTGTGCTGGTAAGCAACGGGCCAAAATAGGAATTTCGTTCATTTAAGAATGTGAGAGCGAAAAATGCATTCAAAGCATTTCATTATAATGGACGTCAATGCAACTGGCCGATAATCATTTAGGGAAGCAGGTTTCAATTTTTGGCAATAGAGAAGATGATGGACTTTTCCAAATACGTGGTATCGATTCAAAGACCAGTTCAACAATTTTCACGTGGCACTTGGATTGTGATCTATCTCATTCTTAAAATGAGCCGAAAGGGCAAATAATAAATATTGTATAGTTTTCCAAACAGGACGCTGATTTTACTATAAAAGTGATGTTAGAGGTTATGGAGTTAATTGAAATTCAGAATTATGAAAAGTTATGAGCCTTTCACATCTTTACACACATACCCCTTAATTGCTTACATCATAAAAAATTAATTACTGAACATGTTCAAACTAGTTATAAAATAGGCAGTAATCTGGTAAAAAAATTAATGTGTGAAAGTGTAACAAATAGAAAAATAAATATAGTTTTAATATCTTTCAAATGTCTATTTGTGCAACCTCTAAAAGCTGTAGTTCATGTAGTTAGCTCATTACTTCATAGGAGTTGTACTAAGCAAAATGACGTTAACTAATTTCAATTCTTCCTCCAACCAAACGAATTATATTGATGTATACACAAGCATTATTGCGGCACTATTTTGATCAGTACTGCCATACCATCTTTCACTCTGGCAGCTGAAAAGCCACGATTTCTCATTCTCGTGACCACATATGTTAACCGTCAGTTACTCTTTGCAAACTTACCGTCTGTCAGTTCTCTTCATTTACCTTCGGTCGTGCATCGTGTTATTACCGAGCTTTTATCGACTCAAGTTTACAAGACTAGTGTGAAATAGATATCCTATTAATTACCACTGAAGATTTTCGCCGGCACTCCTGCTGTCAATTAAACTCGTGTTCCTGTCATCAGCCATCATTTTACGATATATATATATATATATATATATATATATATATATATATATATATATATATATATATATATATATATATTCGTTCAAAGGCTACATGATAGCGTCTCTCTCTCTGAACAAATCCTGGCGTTAAATAGTTTTATGAAAGTGGTAAATAAATGCCAGGAATCAACTTACCAAAAACGATTGGAGGTAATATCTATCTGATATGTATGAAAAAGTCTTATGAAGTTAATGGTTGAAAGTTAAAAGGTCATGATACAAAGTGTTTTTGTGCATTGCCTTTGTTGGCACGGCGACTAACCATTGAAATACGGTGTCGATCAATGCTTAATGTGTATAAAAAGGGACACAGATGTATTACTCCTACAATACTTCTTTGTGCAAAAAGATATTTTATAACATTCAACTTTCGCACAATTTTCGACATTTTAAAACAAATAAGATTTACCCTAGGGATTGTTTTCAAATTTCAAGAAATGATCCATTGCGTGAAATGAAGAATATTTCTAAGTTTCTACAGTTGTTTTCAAAGGCCAGAATGATAGCTAAACATTCCATGCCGTCCTTAAGCATAGCGTTTATTTCTTCCTCGGAGTGTTCCTGTTTACGCATAGAATGTTGTACACCATGAAATGAATACGTGCGATGGGATACGCATTCAAAGTAAACATAATGAGTATTTTAATGACGACACTAAAAATCCCAATTGAGTTTATTCTGAAAGTAAGCACTTAATGGATCTAATGATGAAATGCTTCAATTTTACATTTAAAAACGATTGAAGTTATCAGTAATTCTTAACACTAGGCGCGAGGTGGATCCCGATTTCAGGTGTTTTGCATGCATCAAATTGCAAAAAGGATTCTGTTTTGACATTTCGAAAAATAAAACAAACTAAATTCAGAAAGATAAACCACAGTTTGTACTAATATTTAAGTGGAACACATGAAAGAAGATAGGAAGAGGAAAAACTCGAGAGAAGAGACAGAATGGCAATGTAGATAAAAGACGTATTCATGTGTGGTGTTGAATGTACGGACTCAACTTACGACGCAGTACTTTTTCCACGTTACCCGAGAAAAAGCGGGAAACAAATTACGAGAATCTTAAATACGAAGACATTCATTGAACTCTGACAGACGAATGTAAATACTTGGAAAGTTGCAAAAGCGTGAATGTAAAGGTTCGTTATCTATATTCATGCGCAGACTTTGCACAACGTGTGGTCCTATACGAATGCCCATGCTTGGTAGTTTGCTATTCACAGGTAAAGAAAATGGACAGACAAGCAGGTTGGTACTATCAATACATAATAAAAAAAGTTCTACAGAAGATAATTACGATCCAGGGGTTACTTTTTGAGTTGAGGGAAGGTGGGGATGGGGGAGGGGGTGGAGGTTGACTCTAAAAATTGAGGATTTACTTTTCCAGTACGTCAGCTTTTATGATCGACGATCCATTAATTGAGTAACTTGTCCTCCTATATCATATTAATGTCTTAAGGTAAACTGGCACTTGTACCATTAGTAAAGTTATACTGAGTTATTATGTTGTTGTTAATTGCAAAAACTTGCAATTTACGCCGATAACAGCCAGCAATAAATATTCACATTAAAACTAAAGTGGTTTTAAATATTAATCTACTATGTCGGTTAGCTTTGATGTTGTTGTGAATAATTGATAATTTGAGGACGATAATAATATACCATAAATACTTCGGAGTCTTAACAAACCACAGATTAAAGACAGAGCAAGGACATGGTGTAAAAGTATTGTTTTTATCATAAATATTGTTTGCGTTCTTGACAAGTGTAATTAACATGAAGGATATGTTTGATTTTTTAATTAACGTGAAAAATAGATTAAAAATATAAAAATCAGTATATTTACTTTTCTTTATTGTCGACGAGACTATCATTAGTGAAATTAATACGTTTGGAACCAACCCGATGTATCAATTACTTAAATGTAAGGTTGTTAGTACAAAATGATTATAAATAGAAGGTTCTGAGTGCTAATGATCGTTAACAGATACAATATCGTACGTGCCAATTGAAATTAATGTTAATGTTAATGTAATGGGAACAATTTTTATATAAAGAATCGAGCACATCAAGGAAAACACATACAATAAACGACGTTGCTAGCAGCCGAAAACATACAACTAGTCGAGACGAAGAGAATTTGTGCACGGTAAGTAAAAGGAAAACGTGCAACAACTTCATGTTGATATCATGTACATTTAATGTAAATCATCCCTGTTTCCTTCTTTTATCGTTACTCTATGAACAAATATTCTTTTTAGTGCGATCTACTGTTACTTGAGCATTAGCAAAACATTTCTCTGTTGCGATATCTTACTACGCTACACATAATGATAGACGGAGTGTGACCCGTGTAGGGTATGATTTGTTAGCTCTTTTCAAAAAATAATAGACACCATGTCCGGTTTAAATACCAGAAGCTAGTATATTGCTCTTTCTCGGTATTTGTGTTTTGTATTTTGACGTCCGTCTAATATGTTTGTCAAATTTGATAATTATGTACATACATTGTACTATATAACCATGACTGCACAATTTCGGATTCCGAACCAAAACATGTATGTTGACTCGTTTATCTACACGTAATGAACGTAACTGGGTAATTATTTCAACTAAAATAGAGAATTTAGCTGTTCTCTAACTACCATGCATTAAGTTTCTAAATCAGGCAGAGTAGCATTTATTTACACACTCATGTGGAACATGAAACACAGTCAGTTGCTGAATTAAGTGTATTTCTTCAGGTAAACGTCGCAGACAAAACGCAAGAAATGATTAGTAATTTTCACAGAATTACCACGACAGAATTTTCAGTGAATTTACAATAACAAATCAAACTTTACAATTCCGTAGTTTCAAAGCATGTTATCAAAATTTACTTTCAATAATAGTCGCCATTTATCGACCTCACATAGGAAATGTATTTGTAATACAAGCCAAATACCAGATTTATTGTATCTTTCAGAGGCAAGGTCTCATTTTAGTCATACATTCTAATGGTATAAACTACATATCTTACAATCTGGGAACACGTTTAACAAATTTCCTACAACTGCCATCCTCCTTTTAAATCAGGCATATTCAAGTAATGCAGCTAAAGGCTATTGACTTTGTAATTATTATTGCTAATCGCTGCTGCAGTTTGAAGGTAGCCGACCACTGCAAACTTACGTTGTATTTGCGATCAGGAAAATAAAGCCAAGGGTTTTAAGAAAGATTATTGGCAATCCCTTCATTTTTTGCTCAACCGGATAATGTTTTTTCATTTGTAGATTTTGAAAGCATTAAGAGCGAGGGCAACAATGAAATTCACATTACTCGTCAGTTTTCTTGTTCTGTGCATGGTCGCGGCTGGCCATAGAGGTAGACATCGTTACCATTACAGGGGTCGTAAACGGGTACGTCAAAATATTTCTCAATGCACAAAAAGACTTCGTTGTTCCTTTTAGGTACTTATACATGAATATGCATGCGATGTGAGAGTACAGGGCACTGTGTTACTTCATATATATTATGAGTCAATCGTTGGATGACGTTATAGAAGTCCCTCAGTCCTCGTCAAAGAAAGAAAGATACCTTTTGTTGCCATTTTGGAAGTCCCTTTACAGCTGGCGATGAATACTAGTATCTTTAAATTTACTAGCATCCAGTATTGTTAGGGTCACTTTCAAGACAACTATTTAGACAATGGTCTTTTAATTACTAAATTAATATGCTGATTATTCAGTCTCATGATGTGATTCTCGAACATTTTACTTCATAGTTTTAATGGGAGGTCACATATTTTTTAAATGCATTCCATATTGGTATAAATACTAGTGTTATGTGCTTCTCGTACACACGCTAAACACATTACAGAAACGTTTAGTGTTGTCCTGTGTTGTATATTGTTTTTGGTTGCAAAAATGTAAACAAAGAAATGGTACGGAATCGGTCGATTGGTTTTGCGACTCTGACTGTATTTCTGTATGCAGCATTATTCTCATCATAATTTTGTTTCGTTCGTACAACAGCTGTGCACAAGGGCCGACGTGCAAGCGTGTGAATTGTTGTTAACGAATTTCACTAGAAACCCGGATAACTGGTCTGAAGTGAACAGAAGCATTCTCTACTGCGAGTTTGTCCAGGTACCATTCTGTCTCTTCCAGTATTATGCCTTCGTTGTTGTAGCGGGGTATCATACTTTTTTGAGTGAAAAAATAGTTAAAAGGGTCGTCATCTTTTCAAGTGATGATATGAACATTTATTACAACAATGTTTGATGATTATTTTGCATTACCAGCAGGTTATATATCGTCAGTTGGTCCGGGAAGGTAATAATTGATTGGTCCAATAGGTCGATTCCTAAAACCATATTTTCAGCATTACATGCATTATTCAGCATTATTCATGCATTTACAGTTTGCGCGAACAGAACCCTATTTTGTTTCTACGTTTTGTATGTTGTGACATCAAGTAGCTTTCTTTGCATTGCCTCCTATATTTACTTTAAAAGGTATTCTTAAAGTTCATAAAACGTTACTCTAAATGAAGCTTACTAGTTCATTCATTCCAACTTTTCCCCATACAGAAACGGGCCTGTTGTATAACACATCCACTAATTTTACTGTTCGCGATGTTTTTCCAAAAATGTTAGATAAGTCCAACGTTTTTTACATCTTTTCCGAAATATGTTCCTAGTCTGTCAAAGTGGCTGTTCTAATTATAATTAACCATTTGTATGACCCCTGGACCTATGTACTGGTCAGGTGTTAATGTTAGGCTTCCTGCTGCCAAGTTCTAAACTACAAAAAGGCAGTTACACTGACAGACTTTCGTTTGACACGTAATGGCAAACTAACTGCCTATAACGCCTCTGAGCTGAGCAAAATTTACACAACAAAATGCACTGACTTCCTGTCGTTGGTTCCGTTTGTATGTCCAATGGTAGCAACAATATGCTGGCTCGGTCGCCCAGATGAGAGTCTTGGATATCTTTATGATTCAAAAGTTTTATGAGCAGTTTCTTGCGTTCTTTTCCAGTCGTATTGCAGGATGGAAAAAAATCAAAATGTCGGTGAAAGGATGACTCGGTTTCAGTAGCGTCGAACTTGATCATCATAACTTTTGCTGACATGCTGTTTACCTCGTGGCTTGTAATGCGGGCTCACGATGCAATTTAATTTGCAAGAAGGAAGGTCCGTTTTATCAATAGTTAAAAATGTTTTCAAGTTTATTGAAAAAATGTTGCCAGCTAAAAGGTTTTGATTTTTTGGGTGTCATTAGTAAGATGGCAGAGAGGTAAACTAATGAATATTAATAAATGTAGCCAGTTGTGACTCTTTGGTCTGATATTCACACCATCTGGTCGATTCCTGATCTGTGTTGGGAAAAGCTGTCGTATTGACTTAACACAGGCAATGTGTCGTTTTCCTTGACCAACGACGATGTCTTTGTGTGTCTAAACTACACAATAAGGAACTTCAAGGGTTTTGTGGCAACAAATGAGAGCCTCAGATGCGGCTCGCCTGTGCATAGGCTTGCGCGAAGCATTCGATAATCATGAAAGTGGTATTGACAGTAGTCGAAAAAGTTAGCACCTAAGTAAGTTACTGATGACTTTGACGTCTCACCTGACTTTTCAGATGCGTTATGACTGCTTGCAAAACTTGCGCTGTGACCATACAAGAAATATAAAAGGCATGGAATTAAGCGTTAACGAATGGTTAAGTAGTATTGAACCAGGACTTACGAAAATTTGGGGTTACGGTTTGTGCGATGGGACGGAAAGTAAGTATTTTTCTCATGTGACAAAAAAAAATACTTTGACTCTCTCTATTACAGCCAAACATTGAAAGGACAAGCAATAGTAAAAAGCAATCGGTACGGTGAATACTCTAAGCTACTTGACATTGTTACGTCGGATAGATTGTAAAACACATGTGATAGAAGTGCCAATTCTTGATAGACACCTTCCCGCATCCAAAAGCAATGATAGGCCAAGACATGAATTAAGTAATTCTTTCATTACTTAAGAAACAGGTACAAGCTAAAGCATTCGTCAATCCTAGCATAACATGTTAAGGGTAGTTTAAAGCTGCGTGAATTAACATCGAAAATGGTAGGATACTTGAAAATAGTGATTTGCACGACACAACATGGCGATTGGCAATCGTGATCCCTTTTAGCCCGTGATCACGACAGGGCTGAAATCATGAAATCACTCATATAGAGTATTCAAACGATCTTCCACGATATGTAAGCAGGCAACCTTTATGCAATTTGTGAAATTTCATTTGATGATAGTTTTGGCACCATGCCAATCGAACATAAACCGCTTGTTTCAACAACTTACGAAAGAAATTGAAACGAAGTATCCTATTACAAATTCTGACCTAGTGTTATCGGATTGTGGATTAGTATGATTGCGATTATTTTAATGACTACCAAAGAAATACTTGAACCTGAACACATAAAATTGCTGATGCCTTATCTGTACAGCTGGCACTCGCCAAAAGGATATCGACATGGCCGGACCCTACAGATATCGCACTGAGAAAAGCATAGACTATGTCTTTTCTTATCACAAGCCCCACATGTTGCGGTTTTATTTTGTTCACAGGCATTAACCACCCAATTTTCCTTCTGAACCCACTCTAGGTACAATAGAAGTCGACTTCGACAACCTTTGTGACGAATACTACGTATTTTTGAACTGCTCTGAGCATCTGTCCGATTATTTGAAAAGTCGCTTTGCTTTGACATGTGTTGCCATGCTGAAAGCGATTCCCTGTTTTGTGACGGGGAGAGAGCGATGTGGCATACCGCAGGATATCAGTGAACAGCCTGTCAACCCATATGCCAACATTGCAGAAAATGGCGACTGTGTGTTATACTACGAGGAGAGGGACCCGATCTTCAAAAAACAAGAGCGCTATAGAATCGAAAACGACCTGAATTATTTTACTTATTTCTAATACCCTAAATTATTACGGGTAGTATATCAAGGTTAGAAAACAGATACAGTCCTGACAGGCTTTCTTATAGTGGAACACTGACAGATATAGCTGCCACATTTTAGTGGAATATATCATTATCAATGGAAACTTTTTCGAATAGTATCTTATTTTATTCAATGTTTACTTATATAATGTTAGTGAAGTATATTAAGAAAATTAGTTCTTGTAATGCCACTGTGACATGCATGCTCAGTAGCAGAGGGTAAAATGGTCTTGGTTAATTAATTACGACGATAAGAAAGTTAGAATTTGATAAGCTAGGGTCAATAAATAAAACATTATGCTCATATCTCAGAAAGATTGTGAAACAGTGAAGATGTTTTCCCTAACGATGTATTTCATTTGTTCTCACTGACCGAGTTGAAGCCCATGTTGCGCTCATGAAATTTGAGTCGTTGATCTTTTTGACATATGCCTTCAGTCTGACATATTACTGTGATATTGACACGCAAATATGTAATGTAACTCGTAATTGCCTTACTCGTAGTACAATAATAAATGAACTCTACTGTTGAAGAGGAAGGAAATGATCTTTCACGTATCTTTGTCGATATTTCCCTCGCTTTTGAACGCACAATCGTTTCCGACATGTAACTTTTACTAATTCCCCATCTTCTTTCGAAATCGCAAATACGCATTCTGAATATTTTTTTTAACTCTAGATACTATAATTGATTATTCACATCAGTACTTTCATGTTCTGAGTACATGTAACAAGTGGTAATGTGCGAGTTCAACGAAATGGAACCTGATATCACAAGACATAAAAATATGAGTTGCTCAGGCCGATATACAAACTTAAAGACAACGCTTTGTCATGGTACGCTTTGTTCGAATGTCTAATTAACTGATGATAAGAAAGATGAAGTATGTTTTACTCGATTAACTTAAATTACGTTCCGAGATGGATCCCGATAAGGCGCTCTTAGGCGAACGTTATGTCAGAAATGGTACTCACAAAGCCATAATATAAACACATACTTTAACACAAACCTACGCCTTAAGAAAGAAATCTTACTGTAACTATTTCTAATGATTTTCTTAAGTATAATATCACTGCTTTTTTAAGAATATATTAGTGAATAAGGGAGCCTGGAGCTGTTTAATTCTATGGCTGTTTACGAAATGAACAAGGAAGTGAAGTTAGAGGAGATGTTGTAAACAAATAATATATATACATATATATATATATATATATATATATATATATATATATATATATATATATATTATATATATATATATAAATGTATGAATATATATATATATATATATATATATATATATATATATATATATATATATATATATATATATATATATATATATATATATATATATATATATATATATATATATATATATATATATATATATATATATATGCAAAGGTTTTCATTAAACTGCCATGCCATGCAGATTACAAGCACTGCATAAAAATTAGTGTTTGTCTTTGTGAGATATTTCACCGATAAAAGTGTCTCGCCAATCAACTTTACAATATACAAAAAAACTGTGAAAGTATGCATGCTCTTTTGAAAATTTGAATATCGATGTAGGTGATGAATGTCACCTTATCCTATCAAGTCAAGTAAGCCATGTTGGATCTAACGCTGAGTGCTTCAATATTGTTGCTGATGTGATTGTATTTTCCAAATGAACAGAGGACTGATACATCTTATTGTTAGACGGGGCTCATATATTTTTAGCTTAACCGTTGGGGAGGATAATAATTGTTGAGCAGTTCATGAGGGGAGGGTCATTTATTTCTGGCCAAAATCTTCCCCATCTTCCGGTCCATAACCTTAAAAAATGCATCTCTTCCAGAACAAACAAATAACCTATAATAAATTTAGATAAATAGTTCTCAATTAAGATCTTTTCTGAATAAGAGCTTTAACTTTTGAATATTCTTATCTGAATAACACGTTCATCTTTTGCATTACCAATAAGCTGATTCTGGCATAAGGGATGACAAACTTTAAGCTCCTCAACTTCTTTTACAAAATGTGGGCCAAAGTGTTAATGTAGGGCAAAGATCTTTCTAGAGATAAAACAAGATATAAGTGAGCTTTAATCTTAAGTACGTGAGATGAAAAAGGGGATATCAAAATCGCAGGTATTAATGCTCCTTAAACAAAAGTGGGCCGGGGGTTGGGATAGCGGTTGAACATTTCAGCTTTTCAATCATTTTGGTAGCCCACGTCCTATACTATCTTAAATAGTCGAGCTAGTATCTCTTACACAGACACTGCTACTTCACAATCAGGAGATATTTCATTCATCAAGGTACCTTGGTGTTATATGACAAAGATTCAGACGTCGGAAAATCACTTGAATCCGTTAAATACCGTGGTAGATACATATGCGTATTCTTTGATAAGAAGCAGTTCGAAACTGTTAATGAGTATGGTGATCTAATAAGAATGGCTAAGAACACTGGTCGTCAGGAAACAAGCACAGGCGTTACACGTCAAACAGAATTTAGTTGGTAACCTTTCTGCTGGCACAAGAGAAAGATAAATCACACTTTGGCAGTTATAGTATCTCCGGAAAGAATGCTTGGGACTTCGATGAAAAGGGCAAAGATTCTATCATTATGAGACCAAAACCCTATTCAGGAGCTTTAGCTTGCAACTGCATGCAGTGATAAAGTCAGAAACTCAGATTTCTGACAATACATATATATGGTATGGGAGTTTCCCGGCCAACTTCAAAGCTTAATATAGGTTTAAGGAGCTACGTAAAGAGTGCTGCACCACCTAAACAATGCGAAAATGGCTGTAAACATCTATGTAGTTTAAATTGCATTTTGACTTTCAAAACATCATTGCTCATGCATTTCAAGATTGCATAACAGCTTCAGGTGTATATACCTAGATACTTCGATTGCGTTGTGCAGTTTCCACATTATTAAAAATGTAATTTTTTCAACAGGGCGTGGCCTTGGCAACGACCCTTATTCGGCGTGACCATGACCTTAGATGACCTATATTGTGACCGCAATCATCTAGCAAGCTTCAAGTATATATACATGGAAACTTACTTTGTGTTTTTACATTGTTTAGTTAAAATAGATATATTGTTTTCTGAAATTTCAGTTCTTTTACAATGCCAATGCCATTGCAACTGGGCACTGCAATCAAACAGATTATGATAACTGAATAACCGAGCTAAATGAAAAAAAGAACACAGTGACAGAAAGTGCCTAAGGGGCATGCGAGGCTTTGGGGGCCCATGCACTAACACTGCACTACATATAAAATGCCAAAGGGCTTAAAATATCAATTTATGTAGTTTAACGTGCGCTTCTACTGTAAAAATTATTGCTCAAGCATTGCAGGATGGCTTAGCACTTCAAATGTATATACCTAGATAGTTAGACTGTGTTTTTGTGCAGTTTTGTTCCAGAGATATGACTTTTCCTCCTTTTTCCTAAAAAAGATTTTTTAACAGGGCGTGGCCTTGTCAACGACCCAAATTAGGCATGACCACGACGTTAGATGACCTATATTGTGATCACAATCAACTGGCCAGCTTCCAATACATTCATCTAGACACTTACATTGTGTATTTATGTTGTTTAGCTACGAATGTATGGCGTTTTTGAAATCTTTTTTTTGCTGCTGCATTGCGATGACAAGAGGGCTGACGTTCATACCTACCACCAGATTAATGGTAAAACAGCAGATATCCCAGCTAACTGACTGAAAAACATAGTGGCAAAGAGTGCCTAAAGGGGTGGGGGATTGTAGTGGCCCATAGACTATAGAGAAAACTTGAAGACAAGGGACTTGATCCCCGGGATCAAATTTGTTTTAGTTTATAAGATGATTATGGAGTAACATAGCTCTTTGTTTTCCATTGAAATTGTAATCTAACAAGTAGATTTCCCTGCGAGACAATCTGAGGCCGGCACAGGCCTTTTAAGTTTAGTCCTTTTTCAAATTCAAAAGATATATGACTGACAAAAACGCAAATTCTTAAGTTTTCAACCAACCCCATTTCAACAACTTTGCATTTACCACCTTGCGAAAATCAGAGGTTTGGGTGCGGCGACAGAAAGCGAGCATTACAGTTTTGGCGCAATAGCTGTTTGAAATCTGTTAATTTAAACCACAGTCCCTCCACGAGGCCTTGTACCACAAAACTGTACTTGTTCAGCAAAATTAGTCTTCGCTGAAGAAAGATTATGGAAGGGACCATCTTCGGACGGATATGGCCCCACATTGTCCACTCACAGTAACACAGTAGTACACAGCAACACAAAATCTGACAGTGGACAGTTTACTATAAGTGATTCATCGTTTATGCAAGGACACTCAGTATAAACGAAAGTAATGTGAATACGCACAGCCTGGTTTAAGCATGGGTGAGTGGACAATGCTATACCCATGGGAAGATGGTCCCTTCCATATCACTTTTTGCAAGCTCCAAGCTTGGCGCTTTTTCCCATGATTCGAATTACATAGGCAACTTCCTGTACTATTTCTGTCGGTTTTTGTAAAAAATCGCGCGAGTTATAAATGGCGAAAATAGCTTTTCCGGGGTAAGTGACCACAAAGCTAGCACATATGTAAAAATCATCCTTGGTGAACTTCCCCTTTAATGTCTTCACACAGTATTATAGCACCAAAAGATCAACATCTTTACCAAATATCATCAAATTTGATGCATTTCTGGAGATAGCCCTCAAAATATAAGAAATTGATTCTTATAACACTGCTAAGCGTCTTTGTACACTATTATGAGACTATGTTCTAAAGATCTGTATCATGTTTCATCAAATTTGCTGCAGTATTTCTGGACATATTACTCTAATTAGAAAAATTCATGAAATATGCAAATTAGCAAGTAATTGATGTATGACTGACGTATCTCATTTTGTGCCAGCAGAGCTCTATGTGACGAACATCTTCAAAATGACATTAAACTGGTCACATAATAATTTTCATTAAAGGTAATACATTACCAGGTCCATGGGACATTTGAGATATACAAATTTACAAAACGTTTCATCAAATTTAGTGCAGTCGCTCTAGGCATCTCTGAGATATCTGAACGCACGCACGCACAGACGTACGCAAGGATACAAAACCTATAAGTCTCCCGGACGATGTCTGTGGGGGCTAACTAACAAATATATTTACCTGTTGTAAAAATAAAAGGAAATAACTACATGACACGCTATTATCTCTGGTAGTGCCGTGGTCAATGCGTTCAATTCGCCCGCCGAGGTCTCAACTCAGGAGAGACTACAGCAGTATCAAAAGCAACACATATACTTAAGCTTATTCATTTACAAAAACACCGTGACAGGCAGACAGGACAAGTCGACTTCTCAGAAGGAATCGAGCCCGATATCCTATGATTTTTGCCGATACCTTTTCAATCAGACAGATAAAGAAACGAAGGCTGGCGTGAAAAACGTGAATAAAGGAAAGTTCAATTTCATAGAATAATAGGTCCGTGTATTTTGTAGTAAAAGAATAAACCTCTCATCAAATGACGTCAATGTTCTAAATTTCAAAGCTTGCCCTATTTTGAGCGATTAGATGGACGACAATGTGTAAATGGGAAGTCTGCTGAAGCAAAATAAACGACGCAACTGTACTTCCATGCACTGATTTACCAAACCCACGTTTACTGACAGCGTTAAGTTGCCATCCCCTCAGGCTCATTTGTTGCTGACTGCCGGTAAAATTGACCGCCGCGGCTTCTTACTCAGTTAGGCCTCAGTTTTTCATTGCTGTTTCATTTTTCTGCGATGAACAAGCACAAATGGAAACCACACATCCTCTAATTGAGCTACGACGAGTACTGTATTGTTTCCCCGACGTGTGAAACATACCTTTCCATGGCCTTTCCATGCACGAATAATAGGTAATCGATCATTACCGCATAATGCCGAAGATCCACCGACTTACATTTCGAGCATGGCTGCGTGATCAACCGGCGCGCACAAGGTAAACCTTCACGTGGACGACGTCCCAGGCCTTTCTTCATGAAAGTGTTATAACCTCTGCAAATAAGATGACCCAGCCCTATCCAAAATACAATTACTCAGTATATACACTGTAAAAATAGCGGAGGCTAGACGCGTCTTTACGCGTTCAAAATGTACATGTCGGTGTTCAAATTTGAACGGCTAGTGTTCATATTGTTAACACCAGTGTTCATAATATTAACAATGATGTTCTAAACCTGAACACTATGTGTTAACAACCATCTCCTTCAAGTGTTCAAAAACTGAGCATCACAGAAATTTTACAATACTGTAAAACAATTAACAATCTTTTGTGTTTTTTACTTTACAATGGCTATATTAAATTTACTATTGCTTCACTGTCCAGTAAACGTACACGGATTTTGGTGTAACGAATTTCACACTAAGTGAAAAATATTTCCGGCCTACAATTGCTGAAAGCATATTTTTTCTAAAAAAGGAAGTATACAAAATAATTTAACTCGTTTATTACGGGTTGAAAGTTCAAAAATTAGAAAAAAAAATATCTGAAAACCACAATGAACGTTTTAATTTTAACATCGGCGTGCAAGAGGCGTTCTACTTCTAAACACTTGGTGTTCAAGTTTGGTGCCTTTTCCTATCCCATGATGCATCAAAACGGAAGTTGCGACATTTTTCTTGTAAGCGCACCCTGAAGTCGTGATTGTGCGGAAGCAAGACCAGAAAGGGTAAGTTTCCTCTCAAAAATAGTAAAAGGTATTAGATTTTTGAAGCATCTATAGTATCGTCCTTTGAAATTAATTGTATTGTACCTTGAAATAGCTTAACTACGTGAGGAAACCTTTTTTTTCTTTCATGGCTGCTATACCAACAATTAGCTGTGACTACGCAGTGGTACTTTTGGCCATAGCCTATCGATCGATCTCACTCGGGTCAAGGGTCATCAAAACACATCTGTAGCGATAACCCTTGACCTGAGCGCTATCGATACGCCTTGCATAGTACTGCTGCGTAATCACAGCTGATACATGTCTTTTAGCAAACACAATCGCATGTAAAACATCAGTTAAACATCGTAGAGTATACAAGGTATTGTTTCAGCATAAGAGAGTTTGGCTTTTTTATTTTAATCAGTTGATGACAAGAAGCAGCAAATATTTTGTAACAGTATTGAAGAGAGGCACTGTATATGAAAATTTCCCCTTTTCCTTAACCTAATCAGCTCCTTGTCTTTCATTTAAAGTTTCATCTCGCCATATTACCTATTGTTGCATTTTTTCAGGATGTAAAAAGTTGGATTTAACTGAAAATCGAAGAGTTGTTAAAGAAGCTGGTGGTACAGATAACGAAGAAGATGAATGTACAGGTAGCTGTCTGGAAACAAGCTTGAGAACCTCAGTTCATCTCTAATGTAGATTTAAACTTCCAAGGGTCAGTAACTGAATTTTGATAAATTTCTGTATTTTTGTTCTGAATTAATCAAAGCTTTGGTAGCATGCTATGATCAACTAAATGTTGTCGGAGAATAAGCTTTCACAGACGTGTAGTCTCCCTTATTTAAATTAAAGCTGAAAGCGACAGACCATCCAGAGTAAAAATGTCCGCTCTGAATAACTGATATTTCTGAAATTTTCACTCTGAATTTTCTGTCACTTTCTGCTTCAATTATTCATCCCCCCCTTGCATCTGATGAAGGAGACTTCACGTCTTTGAAAGCTTATGCCCTTGTAACATTTAGTTGATCATAGCGTGCTACCAAACCGTAGATTATTTTGTATTGTAGCTCAACACGTCTCTTGTACTTAGCAACTGGTTTTTAGCTTTGCTGTCAGCTAAATAGGGGGATGTGTAGCATTGTCCTCAAATTTGTACATCCAAAGGTTTTTCTTCAAAACAGCCTGTACGAATCCTTAAATATTTGGCTTACAGGTCCCAAGGGATTACCCTAATCAGATATGTTCAAATTATGATGAAATATGCAAATTTATATTGTTGAGGCTAATTTTGCTATTCTTTTGCAAAAATCTTCTTCTATTTTTCTGCCGTCTTCAATATTTGGTAAACATGTCCCTAAAAATGACCTTAGTCAAATTTGTGCTAGTTGTGATGAAATATTAAAATTTTTATATTTCATGGCAATTTTTGTCATTTTTTGGTCAAAAAATCTTTAAAAAATCTCTTTCAACACTGCTAATCGAACAGTTTTGATATTTAGGACATAGATCTCTACTGATAGTAGTTTTCAGATTGTTCAAATTATTCAGAAATTTGCAACTTTGTAATTTTAGGACATTAAAGATATTCAGACATTTTTAAGACATAAAGGGATTACCAGAATGTGATATATTCAAGTTATGAAGAAATGTACATTTGTTCATTTTAAGGGTGATTTTTACCATTTTTGGTAAAAAAAATGTATAAAAATTAATAGCAGGGTACACCAGAATTTGAAAGGTCTTTATGAGTATGTTTTAAATTTCTGTGAAGTATATTTTTGAAATGTCACCCATTTATTTCGGGTTTATTTAAAGATATTACAAACAAACAAACCTTTTTGTTTATGAAGGACTTTGTTGGACTAGGAAATAGGTTTTACCCTGCCAAGGACCCACTTTCCCCGCTTTCTGCATGATGTGCCTTACTCTGACACTTTGACAACTTGACATGTTGTGTTTACTTTAGTGTGGACAACTATATACCATGTGCACCAGAGAAGCCTTGACTAACTTCTTTTTTCTTCAAAATTTACAATTGTCTATACAATACAAGAGGAAATGTCTTTAAGAAACCATCTTACAAAAATGGAGTATGCATTTCATACATATACTTTTCAACACAATAAGTATGCCAAATTTTGAGTTTTTATAGATTATTTTTGTACATTTTAAACAAGTATGAACATAAAACGTCATCCACAATATGGTGATTTTTATTGCTTATGTTTTTGATAGGAAGGTGTTAACACTGTTGGTTTTTTCCTCTCACAAACTTTACATACAAAGTTGCAATGTTTATTTGCCCATTTTCCAGTAAATTATTGTATTTTACTCTAGAAATGTTTCGTGTATTTTTTAAATAAAATAATTTTACTGGATATCAATGGTCTGTAATGTTATTTCAAGGCTTGATCACCCCGTGAACGCCTAAATTAAAGGTGTTCAACAAGCGCGTATCATGTGTTCTAGCCTTTAACACGCTTATCGTTGAACGGCGTCCATGCGTTCAAAAAGTGTTACAGCCCTTTGAACGCGTAAAAGCGTTCAATTTTTTGAACACATTTCCTGTGCAACGTGTGTTCAGATATGGAACACCATGGTGTTCAATATAATGTCTGATGAACACGTAGCGTTCAAAATCTGCACACGTATGTTCAAAATTTGAACGTTGGTTGAACACGTAGTGTTAGATTTCTGAACGTCTAGAGGCGTTCAAAAAGTGTTACAAAAAGGCGAATAATTGGTGTTCTATCCTTGAACACTTCACTTTACAGTGTAGTCACGTCATGGCAGATATCGATGGTGACCCCGGACTATCGACAAATACATATACACGCAAAGACGCAGGCCTATCCATACTACAAAGATATGAACGGTATGGAAGATGACCCGAGCCTATCCTCAATACAAATATATCTACTATGTGGAAGATGACTCAGGCCTATCCTCAATACAAATTCATCTACAATCTAATGAAGATGGCCCCGGCCTGTCCTCAGTACAAATACATTGTATACACGCTATGGAGATGACCCAGGTCTATCCAAAATGCAAAAATATGCACGGTAAGGATGATGACACAGGCCTATCCATAAATGCATGTACATGCTATAGAAGACACAGTTGACCCAGAAGTCTGGTTGTTGTTGTTGTTGTCTGTATGGTTGTTTATGTTTATTAGTCGTGATGTTGTTGTTTACAAAAAATGTTCAAGGAACATAGCTATTGTGATGTTGATCTTTCAAATGTAAGTAGATCATGTCATAAGAAACATTGCAAGGAAGCTTTAATTACTTGACCCGACGCAACTCTCTCCAAACGTACACTCTATGACAGTGTACACTCTCATAATGTACGTTTGGAGAGTTGCATCAGGTCAAATAATGATAGCGTGAAGGCGCGGTCTGTCGTCCAGTTGAAGGTTGAACGCGCTGCAATCGTGGCTGCGAATAGGAAAGCTGCTGTTGAAAACGTCTTCATGGAGTATTGACAGGCTATGTCCAGTGGGTAGATAAGCGATAGAGTTTGGAGCAAAAAAATGTTATCTCATTATTTGAAGCAAACCGGTGCCAAAGTTGCCAATTTTCATCACGCTCTTTCTTGTCGCTCAATTGCGTCACAATCACGGCGCTTATTAGGTCGAAGTGTACACGTCAGTATTAGTTTGCCAAGAAAGTTACATTTAGAAGTCACTTTAGTTAGCTAATGTTTATTCGACAACAGTCCCTCTACAAACGCAGGGGAATACTCAATGTATGCCTTGTATTTGAAAGTGATTTAAACCGCTACTGTACCAGCTGACATGTCCTTTACCAATTGTGAAACGGCGAGTTTTATATTGTAGGGTTGAAATGATTCTTTGGTCATTAGCACGCGTCAAAATTAGCTGAAAAACGTCTTCATACATAAATTCAGTACTTGTTCATTTATACATTTATAACATGATGGACATGGAGCCCGGAGTCGCTATGGGCGTTCAAGGTTCGGAGATAAACGTGCACCTTTTATACATACACAAAAAATAGGTTAAAAGGGCTTTTCAGATAAAAAGGTCTTTTTAGGTAAAAAAACCTGGCAGAGCCATTAAAATTTCACCAAACTAATGTCGAAACCTCGAGCTCGGCTACTTGAGCGTTTAACCACGATCTCTTGATAACCACGTAATAATTCAGGAATGTCGGTCTGACCTTGTGTTGTTGAAACGATCCGTGTTATCACTTTTTAGACAAAGTTCGACAGAGATATAATTCGCAGTTGAAATTGCTCAGACGGTAGATAAAAACTTTTTGCCACGACGCAACCAACAAAATGATTTAAGTGGTATTATATTCAAGAACGTAGTTTACGTCTTGGATATATAGGTGGAGACCTAGGGCGACGGCATGAATCGATGTACACTTTGATAGATGACAAATTGTTGATACACGAAATCGCGGTGTGCCAGTTCATGTAGTTAGCTCATTACTTCATAGGTGTAGCTCCAGTAAAAGTAAACTGAGAGATTAAATAAGTCGACTCATAGCGAACCTTTTGAGAGCGATTTACAAGAAAATCAACGATCCAAAGAATGCGTCTAGGATTGACCTTATATTTAAGAAGTTTTTGTGCCATGAGATGAGGTTTGATTGTATCGAAAGCTAATGAAAATCAATAAACAACAAACGCACAAATGCACCTGGCTTTTCGATAGTCTGGTTCCTGACCCATTTCCCGGTAGAGGGCGTGGGGAAATATAGGGTCAGGTACCGGGTAGCCATCTTGAACAGAATTTTGTTCAAGATGGCGGAGATTAGTCACCTGACAGAACATGCTACAACAAATATGGCTGCTACCATAAAAACGCCGGTCAAAATTCGACTGGATCAGATTTATGTTCGAACACAGGTATCCGAACCAAAAACATTGGCACACGAGACGGGAAACATAAACTGAAAGGATTAATCTAGAAGAACGGGGAAATAGAGGTGATTGAAGGCTGGCTGTGATATGGCAGCAGTATTTGTTGCGTGTATCGAACGCGCTAGGGTCATCGAGGTCATCGCCGACTGTGACGTGACCCCAATGACCCGAGCACGTTCGATACACGCCACAAGTACTGCTGCGATATCACAGCTAATTGAAAGCAAACTTTGTTGGCACTGTGAACGACGATTGATTTCGATGGATAGAATGGTGTCCGAATTTCGTGAAAAATGCCAGGCATCATGTCGACGTTCTAAAAGTATTAAGAGGTGTGCTAAATCACAGTGGCTAAATCATGGAGGTAGAAAGTCTTTCTTTCTACCTCCACGGCTTTGTGGTACAAACAAGAAGTTGGTGTCAAGTGAGCCTGAAAGTGCGAAACCCAAGAAAGATGAGAAAAAGTTACAAGTGTTACTTTCATCCAATCACAGCTTGTTTATTTTAACCCAATAGCGTCCATGTTTACATTAGCCGGTACCTGACCCTATATTTCCCCACGCCCTCTACCGGGAAATGGGTCAGGGAACCAGACTAGCTTTTCGAGATATGTATTCACATAGCGCAGCAATGTGAGAGTGGCATCTTCTGTACTTCTATTGTGCTGGTAAGCAACGGGCCAAAATAGGAATTTCGTTCATTTAAGAATGTGAGAGCGAAAAATGCATTCAAAGCATTTCATTATAATGGACGTCAATGCAACTGGCCGATAATCATTTAGGGAAGCAGGTTTCAATTTTTGGCAATAGAGAAGATGATGGACTTTTCCAAATACGTGATATCGATTCAAAGACCAGTTCAACAATTTTCACGTGGCACTTGGATTGTGATCTATCTCATTCTTAAAATGAGCCGAAAGGGCAAATAATAAATATTGTATAGTTTTCCAAACAGGACGCTGATTTTAATATAAAAGTGATGTTAAAGGTAATGGAGTTAATTAAAATTCAGAATTATGAAAAGTTATGAGCCTTTCACATCTTTACACACATACCCCTTAATTGCTTACATCATAAAAAATTAATTACTGAACATGTTCAAACTAGTTATAAAATAGGCGGTAATCTGGTAAAAAAATTAATGTGTGAAAGTGTAACAAATAGAAAAATAAATATAGTTTTAATATCTTTCAAATGTCTATTTGTGCAACCTCTAAAAGCTGTAGTTCATGTAGTTAGCTCATTACTTCATAGGAGTTGTACTAAGCAAAATGACGTTAACTAATTTCAATTCTTCCTCCAACCAAACGAATTATATTGATGTATACACAAGCATTATTGCGGCACTATTTTGATCAGTACTGCCATACCATCTTTCACTCTGGCAGCTGAAAAGCCACGATTTCTCATTCTCGTGACCACATATGTTAACCGTCAGTTACTCTTTGCAAACTTACCGTCTGTCAGTTCTCTTCATTTACCTTCGGTCGTGCATCGTGTTATTACCGAGCTTTTATCGACTCAAGTTTACAAGACTAGTGTGAAATAGATATCCTATTAATTACCACTGAAGATTTTCGCCGGCACTCCTGCTGTCAATTAAACTCGTGTTCCTGTCATCAGCCATCATTTTACGATATATTATATATATATATATATATATATATATATATATATATATATATATATATATATATATATATATATATATTTCGTTCAAAGGCTACATGATAGCGTCTCTCTCTCTGAACAAATCCTGGCGTTAAATAGTTTTATGAAAGTGGTAAATAAATGCCAGGATCAACTTACCAAAAACGATTGGAGGTAATATCTATCTGATATGTATGAAAAAGTCTTATGAAGTTAATGGTTGAAAGTTAAAAGGTCATGATACAAAGTGTTTTTGTGCATTGCCTTTGTTGGCACGGCGACTAACCATTGAAATACGGTGTCGATCAATGCTTAATGTGTATAAAAAGGGACACAGATGTATTACTCCTACAATACTTCTTTGTGCAAAAAGATATTTTATAACATTCAACTTTCGCACAATTTTCGACATTTTAAAACAAATAAGATTTACCCTAGGGATTGTTTTCAAATTTCAAGAAATGATCCATTGCGTGAAATGAAGAATATTTCTAAGTTTCTACAGTTGTTTTCAAAGGCCAGAATGATAGCTAAACATTCCATGCCGTCCTTAAGCATAGCGTTTATTTCTTCCTCGGAGTGTTCCTGTTTACGCATAGAATGTTGTACACCATGAAATGAATACGTGCGATGGGATACGCATTCAAAGTAAACATAATGAGTATTTTAATGACGACACTAAAAAATCCCAATTGAGTTTATTCTGAAAGTAAGCACTTAATGGATCTAATGATGAAATGCTTCAATTTTACATTTAAAAACGATTGAAGTTATCAGTAATTCTTAACACTAGGCGCGAGTTGGATCCCGATTTCAGGTGTTTTGCATGCATCAAATTGCAAAAAGGATTCTGTTTTGACATTTCGAAAAATAAAACAAACTAAATTCAGAAAGATAAACCACAGTTTGTACTAATATTTTAAGTGGAACACATGAAAGAAGATAGGAAGAGGAAAAACTCGAGAGAAGAGACAGAATGGCAATGTAGATAAAAGACGTATTCATGTGTGGTGTTGAATGTACGGACTCAACTTACGACGCAGTACTTTTTCCACGTTACCCGAGAAAAAGCGGGAAACAAATTACGAGAATCTTAAATACGAAGACATTCATTGAACTCTGACAGACGAATGTAAATACTTGGAAAGTTGCAAAAGCGTGAATGTAAAGGTTCGTTATCTATATTCATGCGCAGACTTTGCACAACGTGTGGTCCTATACGAATGTCCATGCTTGGTAGTTTGCTATTCACAGGTAAAGAAAATGGACAGACAAGCAGGTTGGTACTATCAATACATAATAAAAAAAGTTCTACAGAAGATAATTACGATCCAGGAGTTACTTTTTGAGTTGAGGGAAGGTGGGGATGGGGGAGGGGGTGGAGGTTGACTCTAAAAATTGAGGAATTACTTTTCCAGTACGTCAGCTTTTATGATCGACGATCCATTAATTGAGTAACTTGTCCTCCTATATCATATTAATGTCTTAAGGTAAACTGGCACTTGTACCATTAGTAAAGTTATACTGAGTTATTATGTTGTTGTTAATTGCAAAAACTTGCAATTTTACGCCGATAACAGCCAGCAATAAATATTCAACATTAAAACTAAAGTGGTTATAAATATTAATCTACTATGTCGGTTAGCTTTGATGTTGTTGTGAATAATTGATAATTTGAGGACGATAATAATATACCATAAATACTTCGGAGTCTTAACAAACCACAGATTAAAGACAGAGCAAGGACATGGTGTAAAAGTATTGTTTTTATCATAAATATTGTTTGCGTTCTTGACAAGCGTAATTAACATGAAGGATATGTTTGATTTTTTAATTAACGTGAAAAATAGATTAAAAATATAAAAATCAGTATATTTACTTTTCTTTATTGTCGACGAGACTATCATTAGTGAAATTAATACGTTTGGAACCAACCCGATGTATCAATTACTTAAATGTAAGGTTGTTAGTACAAAATGATTATAAATAGAAGGTTCTGAGTGCTAATGATCGTTAACAGATACAATATCGTACGTGCCAATTGAAATTAATGTTAATGTTAATGTAATGGGAACAATTTTTATATAAAGAATCGAACACATCAAGGAAAACACATACAATAAACGACGTTGCTAGCAGCCGAAAACATACAACTAGTCGAGACGAAGAGAATTTGTGCACGGTAAGTAAAAGGAAAACGTGCAACACTTCATGTTGATATCGTGTACATTTAATGTAAATCATCCCTGTTTCCTTCTTCAATCGTTACTCTATGAACAAATATTCTTTTTAGTGCGATCTACTGTCACTTGAGCATTAGCAAAACATTTCTCTGTTGCGATATCTTACTACGCTACACATAATGATAGACGGAGTGTGACCCGTGTAGGGTATGATTTGTTAGCTCTTTTCAAAAAATAATAGACACCATGTCCGGTTTAAATACCAGAAGCTAGTATATTGCTCTTTCTCGGTATTTGTGTTTTGTATTTTGACGTCCGTCTAATATGTTTGTCAAATTTGATAATTATGTACATACATTGTACTATATAACCATGACTGCACAATTTCGGATTCCGAACCAAAACATGTATGTTGACTCGTTTATCTACACGTAATGAACGTAACTGGGTAATTATTTCAACTAAAATAGAGAATTTAGCTGTTCTCTAACTACCATGCATTAAGTTTCTAAATCAGGCAGAGTAGCATTTATTTACACACTCATGTGGAACATGAAACACAGTCAGTTGCTGAATTAAGTGTATTTCTTCAGGTAAACGTCGCAGACAAAAACGCAAGAAATGATTAGTAATTTTCACAGAATTACCACGACAGAATTTTCAGTGAATTTACAATAACAAATCAAACTTTACAATTCCGTAGTTTCAAAGCATGTTATCAAACTTTACTTTCAATAATAGTCGCCATTTATCGACCTCACATAGGAAATGTATTTGTAATACAAGCCAAATACCAGATTTATTGTATCTTTCAGAGGCAAGGTCTCATTTTAGTCATACATTCTAATGGTATAAACTACATATCTTACAATCTGGGAACACGTTTAACAAATTTCCTACAACTGCCATCCTCCTTTTAAATCAGGCATATTCAAGTAATGCAGCTAAAGGCTATTGACTTTGTAATTATTATTGCTAATCGCTGCTGCAGTTTGAAGGTAGCCGACCACTGCAAACTTACGTTGTATTTGCGATCAGGAAAATAAAGCCAAGGGTTTTAAGAAAGATTATTGGCATTCCCTTCGTTTTGTGCTCAACCGGATAATGTTTTTTCATTTGTAGATTTTGAAAGCATTAAGAGCGAGGGCAACAATGAAATTCACATTACTCGTCAGTTTTCTTGTTCTGTGCATGGTCGCGGCTGGCCATAGAGGTAGACATCGTTACCATTACAGGGGTCGTAAACGGGTACGTCAAAATATTTCTCAATGCACAAAAAGACTTCGTTGTTCCTTTTAGGTACTTATACATGAATATGCATGCGATGTGAGAGTACAGGGCACTGTGTTACTTCATATATATTATGAGTCAATCGTTGGATGACGTTATAGAAGTCCCTCAGTCCTCGTCAAAGAAAGAAAGATACCTTTTGTTGCCATTTTGGAAGTCCCTTTACAGCTGGCGATGAATACTAGTATCTTTAAATTTACTCGCATCCAGTATTGTTAGGGTCACTTTCAAGACAACTATTTAGACAATGGTCTTTTAATTACTAAATTAATATGCTGATTATTCAGTCTCATGATGTGATTCTCGAACATTTTACTTCATAGTTTTAATGGGAGGTCACATATTTTTAAATGCATTCCATATTGGTATAAATACTAGTGTTATGTGCTTCTTGTACACACGCTAAACACATTACAGAAACGTTTAGTGTTGTCCTGTGTTGTATATTGTTTTTGGTTGCAAAAATGTAAACAAAAAATGGTACGGAATCGGTCGATTGGTTTTGCGACTCTGACTGTATTTCTGTATGCAGCATTATTCTCATCATAATTTTGTTTCGTTCGTACAACAGCTGTGCACAAGGGCCGACGTGCAAGCGTGTGAATTGTTGTTAACGAATTTCACTAGAAACCCGGATAACTGGTCTGAAGTGAACAGAAGCATTCTCTACTGCGAGTTTGTCCAGGTACCATTCTGTCTCTTCCAGTATTATGCCTTCGTTGTTGTAGCGGGGTATCATACTTTTTTGAGTGAAAAAATAGTTAAAAGGGTCGTCATCTTTTCAAGTGATGATATGAACATTTATTACAACAATGTTTGATGATTATTTGCATTACAGCAGGTTATATATCGTCAGTTGGTCCGGGAAGGTAATAATTGATTGGTCCAATAGGTCGATTCCTAAAACCATATTTTCAGCATTACATGCATTATTCAGCATTATTCATGCATTTACAGTTTGCGCGAACAGAACCCTATTTTGTTTCTACGTTTTGTATGTTGTGACATAAAGTAGCTTTCTTTGCATTGCCTCCTATATTTACTTTAAAAGGTATTCTTAAAGTTCATAAAACGTTACTCTAAATGAAGCTTACTAGTTCATTCATTCCAACTTTTCCCCATACAGAAACGGGCCTGTTGTATAACACATCCACTAATTTTACTGTTCGCGATGTTTTTCCAAAAATGTTAGATAAGTCCAACGTTTTTTTACATCTTTTCCGAAATATGTTCCTAGTCTGTCAAAGTGGCTGTTCTAATTATAATTAACCATTTGTATGACCCCTGGACCTATGTACTGGTCAGGTGTTAATGTTAGGCTTCCTGCTGCCAAGTTCTAAACTACAAAAAGGCAGTTACACTGACAGACTTTCGTTTGACACGTAATGGCAAACTAACTGCCTATAACGCCTCTGAGCTGAGCAAAATTTACACAACAAAATGCACTGACTTCCTGTCGTGGGTTCCGTTTGTATGTCCAATGGTAGCAACACTATGCTGGCTCGGTCGCCCAGATGAGAGTCTTGGATATCTTTATGAATCAAAAGTTTTACGAGCAGTTTCTTGCGTTCTTTTCCAGTCGTATTGCAGGATGGAAAAAAATTAAAATGTCGGTGAAAGGATGACTCGGTTTCAGTAGCGTTGAACTTGATCATCATAACTTTTGCTGACATGCTGTTTACCTCGTGGCTTGTAATGCGGGCTCACGATGCAATTTAATTTGCAAGAAGGAAGGTCCGTTTTATCAATAGTTAAAAATGTTTTCAAGTTTATTGAAAAAATGTTGCCAGCTAAAAGGTTTTGATTTTTTGGGTGTCATTAGTAAGATGGCAGAGAGGTAAACTAATGAATATTAATAAATGTAGCCAGTTGTGACTCTTTGGTCTGATATTCACACCATCTGGTCGATTCCTGATCTGTGTGGGGAAAAGCTGTCGTATTGACTTAACACAGGCAATGTGTCGTTTTCCTTGACCAACGGTGATGTCTTTGTGTGTCTTAACTACTCATTAAGGAACTTCAAGGGTATTGTGGCAACAAATCAGGGCCTCGGATGCCTTAAAAGGGGCTCGCCTGTCCATAGGCCTGCGCGAAGCATTCGATAATCATGAAAGTGGTATTGACAGTAGTTGAAAAAGTTAGCACCTAAGTAAGTTACTGATGACCTTGACGTCTCACCTGACTTTTCAGATGCGTTATGACTGCTTGCAAAGGATGCCTTGTGACCATACAAGAAATATAGAAGGCATGGAATTAAGCGTTAACGAATGGTTAAGTAGTATTGAACCAGGACTTACGAAAATTTGGGGTTACGGTTTGTGCGATGGGACGGAAAGTAAGTATTTTTCTCATGTGACCAAAAAAATACTTTGACTATCTCTATTACAGCCAAACATTGAAAGGACAAGCAATAGTAAAAAGCAATCGGTACGGTGAATACTCTAAGCTACTTGACATTGTTACGTCGGATAGATTGTAAAACACATGTGATAGAAGTGCCAATTCTTGATAGACACCTTCCCGCTTCCAAAAGCACTGATAAGCCAGGCATGAATTAAGTTGATTCTTTCATTACTTAAGAAACAGGTACAAGCTGAAGCATTCGTAAATCCTAGCATAACATGTTAAGGGTGGCTTAAAGCTGTGTGAATTAACATTGAAAATGGTCAGATACTTGAAAATCGTGATTTGCACGACACACTATCGTGATTGGCAATCGTGAGTCCTTGTGGCCCGTGATCACTACAAGGCTGAAATCCTGAAATCACTCATATAGGGTATTCAAACGATCTTCCACGACAAGCAGGCAACCTTTACGTAATTTGTGAAATTTCATTGGGATGATAGATTTGGCAAAATATCAATCGAACATAAACTGCATGTTTCAACAACTTACGAAAGAAATTGAACGCGGACTAACGTATTACGAAATCTGACCTAGTGTTATCGGATTATGGATTGTTGCGATTATTTTAATGACTGCCAACGAAATACGTTGAACCTGAACACATCAAAATGCTTATGACGTAACTCTACAGCTGGCACTCGCCAAAAGGATATTGACATGACCGGACCCTAGCAGATTCTCGCACTGAGAAAAGCAAAGACTATGATTTTTCTTGTCACAAGCCCTACATTTGGCAGTTTTTTGTTCACTGGCATTAACCACCTCATTTTCTTCCGGAATCCTATAGGTGTGATAGAAGTCGACTTCGACAACCTTTGCGACGAATACTACGTATTTTTGAACTGCTCTGAGCATCTGTCCGATTATCTGAAAAGTCGTTTCGCCTTGACATGTGTTGCCATGCTGAAAGCAATTCCCTGTTTTGTGACGGGGAGAGAGCGATGTGGCATACCCCAGGATATCAGTGAACAGCCTGTCAACCCATATGCCAACATTGCAGAAAATGGCGACTGTGTGTTATACTACGAGGAGAGGGACCCGATCTTCAAAAAACAAGAGCGCTATAGAATCGAAAACGACCTGAATTATTTTACTTATTTCTAATACCCTAAATTATTGCGAGTAGTATATCAAGGTTAGAAAACAGAAACAGTTTTGACAGGCTTTCTTATAGTGGAACACTGACAGATATAGCTTGCCACATTTTAGTGGAATATAACATTATCAATGGAAACTTTTTCGAATAGTATCTTCTTTTATTCAATGTTTACTTATATAATATTAGTGAAGTATATCAAGAAATTTAGTTCTTGTAATGCTACTGTGGCATACATGCTCAGTAGCAGAGGGTAAAAAGGTCTTGGTTAATTAATAACGACGATAAGAAAGTTAGAATGATTTGATAAGCTAGGGTCAATAAATAAGACACTATGCTCATATCTCAGAAAATAAAGATTGTGAAACATGCAGTAAAGATGTTTTCCTTAACGATGTATTCCATTTGTTCTCACTACCGCGCGTAGCATATATGTACCAGACTGAGTCGAAGCCCATGTTGCTCTCATGAAATTTGAGTCGTCGATCTTTTCGACATATGCCTTCAGTCTGACATTATATTACTTTGATATTGACACGCAAATATGTCATGTTACTCGTAATTGCCTTACTCGTAGTACAATAATAAATGAACTCTACTGTTGAAGAGGAAGCAAATGATCTTTTACGTATCTCTGTCGATATTCCCTGCCCATTATCCGGAAACTGTCTTTCCCTGCCCATTGTCCGGAAACTATCTCACGCCCTCAGTAGTATACAAAGCCACCGTAAATACAAGCAATATTACAAAGCACTATATCGGACTCACGGACTCAGCTTTCAAAACAAGATATACATATCACAAATATACTTTCAAAACATCAAAACACAGGAACAGCACGGAACTCTCAAAATACATATGGACCCTCAAGGACAGCAAACCACAAAATACAACGTCACATGGTCTACCATTGACAGAGCCCAGCCTTACTCAACCAAGACAAAACGCTGTAACCTCTGCATCACGGAGAAATTTCACATTATCAACTCAGACAAGTCAACACTGCTAAACAAACGTACAGAATTTCTTTCGAAATGTAGACATAGAAGCAAATTCCTTCTCATTAACACTCGAACGCGCCAGAACAACCGCCTCGTTTGCATATACACCTGGCCCTATATATAGGTAGCAACGAGCCCGCCAACATTACTCCTGACGATTGCACAGCGCATGAAACAGTCTATAGACTAATCACGACAAGTTCCACGTCTAGCAATACCTATGACCTGCGGAAACGCACCGAGCACTATACATTGTCTGAATTGACACCAAGCCACTGATATATATATATATATATATATATATATAATATATATATATATATATATATATATATATATATATATATATATATATATATATATATATATCAGTATGTCATGAGTTGAACAACTGAAATTGATGAGCAAATCAGTTGAAACAGTGTTCTTGCAAAGGTTTTCATTAAACTGCCATGCCACGCGTGCCACATAATGGTTAACGAAAGTGCGTGACTCCTACAGATCTACTCCGGCAAAATTGCTAAGGGATTTTGCCTTTGTTTTAGTGACGACTAGAAAAATAACAAGAAGCTGATTCTGGCATTGGGGATGACCAACTTTACGCTCCTAAACTACTTCTACAAAATATGGGTCAAGGTGTCAATGTGGGTCATAGATCTCTCAAGAGACAAAAACAGGGGATAAGTGAAATTAAATCTTAAGTACGTGAGGTAAAAAAGGGGATGTCAAAATTGCAGGACCTGGTGTGAATGTTCCTTAAACAAGAGTTGGGCGGTGGTTAGGATGAGGGCTTGAACATTTCAGCTTCTCAATCATTTTGATAGCGCACGTACTGTCTTAAATTGTCGAGCAAGAATATCTCTTACAAGACAATACTACTACAGAATCAGGAGATATTTCATTCAGCAGGGTACTTTGGTGTTATATGACAACGACTCAGACGTCAGAATGTTACTTGAGTCTGTTAAGTACCGTTGTAGACTCATGTGCGTATTCTTTGATACCAAGCAGTTCAGAACTGTTAATAAGCATGATGATCCGATAAGTACGGCTAAGAAAACTTGTCATCAAGAAACAAGCACAGGTGTTACACCTCAAACAGAATTTAGTTGGTAACCTTTCTGCTGGCACAAGGGAAAGATAAATCACACTTTGGCAGTTATAGTATCTCCGAAGAGAATGCTCAAATATCCCATGGGCCTCTTCAGGAGGGGGTGTTTTAAAATTGCAAGGCTTAAAGTCAACATTCTCTTGTATATTGCATTCAGGATCCAACAACACAACTATTGTATTAGTTAAAATTTCTAACACTTGCTTGTTTCCATTTCTGCTGTATCTTGTCTTAAACAATCTCTGCTCATTATCAAATGCATATTCTACAAGTCCAGAAGGGGCATGATTTTCTTCAACTGTAAGGTCAGCTAACAGATAGACCCATTACTTCTCTTTAATGTCAATTTCAAAAGAAATGTGAACCATTTTTTAAAGGTATGTTAATGCTATCACTTGTGTGCGATATTTTGCTGATCAACTGATCTCATGTCGTACCTTACATTTTTATGCAAAAACGAATAAAGCGAACGAGGCATTTGAAGTTTTGTTAAAGATACCGGTAACATGTTGATACAGTGCGTTTCACCTAGGTACCGCAACTCTGCGTATGAGACGGACACAATCCACGTACAAAACAAACGATAAGCTTGGGTATCACGACACATTTCAAAGCAACCGACTCATTGATTAATTACAGAAAACAGCATGGGGCAGCCGCTATGTCTAGACTGAGAGATACACTTGATCTACATTGTATTGCTTTTTTAGTTAGTTTCTGTTGAGAATACCTTCACCTCTTGAACTCTTAGCTAAAATTGTAAAAGAAACAGTTACATTGTAGATCAAGTCTAGTAAACTGTTTATCTCTCAGTCCAGACAGCGGCTGCCCCATGCTGGTTTACTATAGGTAAGCGGACGAGTAGGAGGCGGTTTAGGGAATTTAACGGTACAGTTTGCCAGTAAAACTCCGAGGCCCGCAGGGCCGAGGAGTTTTATGGCAAACTGTACCGTTAAATTCCGTAAACCGCCGACTACGAGTTCGCTGACCGTGTTATACCATGAATTTGCCGAGTTTAGAGCCTTGTTTGCACGCCGAATGTTTTTATTTGTAATTTTAGTGCAGTGCAAGTTGAAACTTTGGCAGGAAAACATTGACGCGTTTTGACACCTTGTTGAACGAAAGTATAAAAAACTAACCATGATTGGATAAAACAAAGTTGACATGTGTTGCTATAGTAGTGCGATGACGTGGTTGGCACCTGGTTTGATTTGAATTGTATGAATTATGTTTGATTGATTGGTTGGTTGAATGAAGTGAAAAGGTGTTTGCAGATCGACGTTAGAGTCACGCTTTGCTCATTTGGGTCGAAAACTTTGAGCAGCATACACGATACTGCCGAGTCGCTCTACATATATCGATATGGCGGATGAAGTACAAATGAAAGCTGTATCCGGTGCACTTCAACTACCAAAGCCAAAGATGGAAAAGAAAAGTCCCCCTGTCACGCCAGTGCTAACGGCCACAATCGGAAGACCAAGCTACACAGCCACGTCAGAGAAAGGCGCAAGAGAAACTGCAAGTACAAAAAAAAAATATGTGTAGATCCACAATGACTGTGGTACTGCGTGTGTGTTTGCCTGTAGCTAGATTTAACTTTACCAAAGGCGACTGAAACCTCTACATTCAGTGTTAATAACTGACTTGGAAGTCTTAAATTTCAGCTTCGAATGATCGTGATAACAATAACCTTAACACAGAAGTGATATTTGCAATCAATACCGTTATTTCACGGTGACCTGTAATTGATTTTGAGATGTACAGTCGTGCAAAATAATTCAGACCGGTGATTCTTTTAAAGTGTCTTTACTCTGTACTTGATGGTGAAATAAATTTCTTCTGGTATAATGTCTCGCATTTGGTTTTTTTTACTCGTCGCCACGTGACTTTCTTTTGTTTAAAAAGTGTCCATTTTACAAGTTCTTTTGTTTAAAAGTGTCCGATTTACTAGTAAACCTGACAGTTTTTAACAAAAGAACTGTCCGATTTACTAGTAAATCGGACACTTTTAAACAAAAGAACTTGTAAATCGGACACTTTTTAAACAAAAGAAAGCCAGGTGGTATATAATAAAATATTCGGTTATGGAAATTAGAGAGCATGGTTAGAACAATGGGCACGAGGCGGAGAGTGGTATAACTTTAATTAATCGACGAGTCGGTGACTTTGAAATGTGTCCGTGATACCCAAGCTAATCGTGTGTTTTGTACGTGGATTGTGTCCGTCTCAAACGTTGAGTTGCGGTACTTAGGTGAAATGCACTGTATGTTGTCTACACCAAGGAAGGACACTTTCTGGAGATGGGCTCATTTATGTAGTTCGCTCATTACTTTATTGGCGTCGTATTAAGAAAAATGCAGTTTTATTAATTTCAATTCTTCCTCCAAACAAAACAAATATTATATTGATGTATAAACAAGCGTTATAATTGCACTGTTTTGATTAGGATCTGCCATATCATCTTTTAATCTGGCAGCCGAAAAGCCATGATTTCTCATTTCTCGTGATAATATATGTTTACCATCAGTTACGTATACACGTTTTGCAAAGTTATCGCCTGCCATTTCTACTTCTCATTTACCCTAGGTCGCGTATCTGGTTATAGGTCACCAAGTTTTTTCGACTGAAGTTTATAAGTGTAAAGTATTTGTCATATTTATTAACACAGATGATTTTCGCCGGCCAAGCTGGTGTCAATGAACCCCGTGTTTCTGTCTGTAGCCTTCACTTTACTAGAGACAATATACGTGCTTCAAGGGGACAGTTTCGTTCAAAGGCTACACGATAGCCGTTCGAGCGTCTTTCGATCAGAAAATCGTGGCATTAAAAAGTTTTATGAAAGTGGAAAGGACAGTGGAATATGAATGGCAAAAGAGAATAACAGAATAGCAGAACAGTTCTGCATGGCATACTTTTTCTCAAATCACTTTTAATGTGCCAACGCACATCCTTGTGGGTTATTACACAAGTTTACGTTGACCCGTTTGTAATAGACGAACTTGACCTGTTGTCTAAATTGAGGTGTTACAAACACTGTTAGCCATAACTATCAGCTCAGTGGTAATATCAGTCACTTACAAAGAAATCAATTTTGCGAAAGTTGAAACATTGTCTGGAAGAGGGTCAGAGGTAGTCAAAACTACACCACACAAGCTCACGTACAGCCCACCAACTGTCCAAGACCGTGACACTTGCTTTCAAGTGTATTTGTCTTGACTACGTCTGACCTCCAGCAAGACAATGTCTCAACTTTTGTAAAGTTCATTCTTGTATGATCAACTCATATTACCGCCTGCTGATTATTGCACCTGACGGCGTTGACAACACCTCA